>NC_046170.1:14615479-14733383 GCF_011064425.1 Rattus rattus | reverse complement strand
GGAAGAGAGAGGCAAAGCTTAAAAAGCCACAGAAGGAATCATCAGAGCCTGGCTCCCACATGTGGCTTCCATACAGCCATCCATTAGATAAGATGGATGTAGCTAAAGAAGTGCAGGCCGACAGGAGCCGGATGTAGACCATCCTGAGAGACAGCCAGAATACAGCAACACAGAGGCGTAATGCCAGCAGCAAACCACTGAACTGAGAACAGGACCTGGATGAAGGAATCAGAGAAAGGACTGAAGAGTTGAAGGGCTTGAGACCCCATATGTACAACAATGCTACACCAGAGCCCAGGACTGGGGTTTACCACCCAAAGACTATACATGGACTGACCCTGGGCTCTAACCTCATAGGTAGTAATGAATATCCTAGTAAGAGCACCAGTGGAAGGGGAAGCCCTGGGTCCTGCTAAGACTGAACCCCCAGTGAACGTGATTGTTGGGGGGAGGGTGGTAATGGGGGGAGGATGGGGAGGGGAACACCCATATAGAAGGGGAGGGGGAGGGGTTAGGGGGATGTTGGCCCGGAAACAGGGAAAGGGAATAACATTGGAAATGTAAATAAGAAACACTCAAGTTAATAAAAAAAAAAGAAACCAAATTATATAAAAAAAATCTTTTTACATGTGTATATGTATATATTTTTAGAAAACTTCTAGTTTCTGTATGACTTTTTTTTTCTAATAGCCTTTAGTATTATTTGTTTCTCTTCATGTTTTCTCCTTTACCTGGCTAGTACAAGTGATGTTGTTGGAGGGAGTGTGCGACTGCCTCTTCCTGCTACCTGCAGATCAAGAGGAGGAACTCTCAGCTCCTTCTCCAGTACTATGTCTCCTGGATGCCACCATGCTTTCTGCCATGATGTTAATGGATTAAACCTCTGAAGTTTAAGCCAGCTCCAATTAAATGATTTCTTGTATAAGAGGCACAGTGGTCATGGTATATCTTTACAGCAATAAAACCCCAACTAAGATACTGACCCTCCTACCACCTACCCCAATTTAAACCTTCCTTTTCTCCTTCTCCTCCTCGTCCTCATCCTCGTCCTCCTCCTTCCCCTCCTCCTCCTTCCCCTCCTCCTCCTCCCCCTCCTCCTCCTCCTCCTCCTCCTCCTCCTCCTTCTCCTTTCCTCCTTCTCCTCCTTTCTCCTTCTCCTTTCTCCTTTTTTCCTCCTCCTCCTCCTCCTCCTCCTCCTCCTTCCTCCTCCTCCTCCTTCTTCTTAACTTTTTTACAGTCCAGTCATTATCCACCTCCCTCTCCTGGTCAGCCTTCCAACTGTTCCTCATTCCATTCTCCCCCAACCCCTGTCTCCAAGAGGATGTCCCCATCCTCCCACCCCCTACCCACAAGAGCTCCCCACTTCCTGGGGCCTCAAGTCTCTTGAGGGTTAGGTACATCTTCTCTCACTGAGGCCAGACCAGGAGTCCTCTGCTGTACATGTCGTGGGTCTCATATCAACTGGTGTATGGTGCCTGGTTGGTGGCTCAGTGTCTGAGAGATCTTGGGGATCCAGGTTAGTTGAGACTGCTGGTCTTCCTATGGGGTCACCTTCCTCCTCAGCTTCTTCCAGCCTTTCCCTAAATCAACCACAGGCGTTCCTGACTTCTGTCCATTGGTTGGGTGTAAGTATCTGCCTCTGACTCTTTCAGCTGCTTGTTGGGCCTTTCAGAGGGCAGTCATGATAGATCCCTGTCTGTAAGCACATCAAAGCATCAGTAATAGTGTCAGGTCTTGGAGCCTCCCCTTGAGATGGATCCCAATTTGGGCCTGTCACTGAACCTCATTTCCCTCAGGCTCCATTTTTGTCCCTGCAGTTCTTTTAGATGGAGCAATTCTGGGTCAGAATTTTTTGACTGTGTGATGGCAACATCATCCCTCCACTTGATGCCCTGTCTTTCTACTGGAGATAGACTCTATAAGTTCCCTCTCCCTGCTGTTGGGCATTTCATCTAAGGTTCCTCCCTTTGAGTCCTCAGAGTCTCTCACATCCCAGGTCTCTGGTACATTCTAGAGGGTCCACCCCCACCTCCTACATCCTCAGGGTTGCCTGTTTCAATTTTTTCTGCTGGCCCTCAGGACTTCAGCCTTGTTTTCCCCCACCTCCCAATACCTGACCATGTTCCCCATGTCCTGTCCCTGTCCTCTCTCCAATCAACACCCCTCCCTCCATCTTTCCCCCTGTGATTGCTTCTTTCTCCCTCCCAAGTGGGATTGAAGCATTCTCACTTGGGCCCTTCATCTTCTTAACCTTCTTGAGTCCTGAAGGTTGTGTCCTGGGTATTCTGTATATTTTTGGCTAATATACACTTTAGTGAGTACAAACCATGATTGTTCTTTTGGATCTGAGTTACCTCACTCAGGATGATTTTTTTTGTTCCATTTATTTACCTGCAAAACTCAGGATGTCTTCGTTTTTATTAGCTGAGTAGTATTCCACTGTGCAAATGAACCACACGTTCTGCATCCATTCTTCCATTGTGGGACATCTGGGTCATTTCCAGCTTCTGGCTACCACAAATAAGGCCACTATGAACATATTGGAACATGTGCCCCTGTGGCCTGATGGGGCATCTTTTGGATATATGCCCAAGAGTGATATAGCTGGATCTTCTGGTAGATCTTTTTCCAATTTTCTGACAAACCTCCAGATTGTTCCAGAGAGGTTGTAACAACTTGCAATCCCACCAGCAATTGAGGAGTGTTCTTTCTCCACATCCTCACCAACATCTGCTGTCACCTGAGTTTTTGATCTTAGCCATTCTGATTGGTGTGAGGTGGAATCTCAGGGTTGTTTTGATTTGCATTTCCCTGATCACTAAGGACTTTGAATATTTCCTCTGTTGTGAATCCATGTTTAGTTCTATACTTCATTTTTTGATTGGGTTGTTTGGTCCTTTGGAGGTTAGCTTCTTGAGTTCTTTATATATTTTGGATGTTAGCCCTCTCTCTAACCCTTTATAATCACTACATTATATCTACTCTTCTACTGAAAACCCTTCCATTCATGACCTTGTACCAATTTCCTCACCTCTGTGAACATTTCAGATGGAACACACATATCCAAAGCTTACATCCAAAAACCTGAGAGGAAACATGCGATGTCTGCCACCATCTGAATTACCTCCCTAAGAATGATCGTTTCTAACTCCACCCATTTACCTGTGGATCTCACAAATTCATTTTTATTAGTTTAATAATATTCTATTTTGTCACACATTTCCACCACATTTTCATTACCTATTTATCAGTTGATAGGCATCTAGGATGTTCTAGTTCCTGGAACTTCCTAGAACAGCAATGAACTCAGAAGAGCAAGCCTCTCTATAGTGAAGTTAGAGTCCGTACTGGCTGGTTCTGTGCGTCACCTTACCCAAGCTGGAGTTATCACAGGGAAAGGAGCCTCCCCCGAGGAAATGCCTCCCTGAGATCCAGTTGTAAGGCATTTTCTCAATTAGTGATCAAAGGGAAAGGGCCCCTTGTGGGTGGTACCATCTCTGGGCTGGTGGTTTTGGGTTCTATAAGAAAGCAAGCTGAGCAAGCCAGGGGAAGCAAGCCAGTAAGTAACATCCCTCCATGGCCTCTGCATCAGCTCTTGCTTCCTGACCTGCTTGAGTTCCAGTCCTGACTTCCTTTGCTGATGAACAGCAATGTGGAAGTGTAAGCTGAATACATCCTTTCCTCCCCAACTTGCTTCTTGGTCATGATGTGTTGTGCAGGAATAGAAACTCTGACTAAGACAGAGTCCTGTGGAATATGCCCAATAGCAGATAGAGGAACTATGTGGTTGTTACCTTTCCAGTTTTTGAGAAACCTCCACACTGAATTCCACAGAGGTTATACCAGTGTGTGCTCCCACTGACAGTGAAGGTCCTCTTTCCTCATAACCATGCCAGCATCTGTTGTCACTCATTTTTTTAGAGCTAGGCCATTGTAGCCGGGGTAGGACAAAATCTCAAAGTAGTTTTGCTTTTTCTTTCTGCAATTTTAAAAATTAAAATACCATCCCACCATTTCCCTCCTTTCACTCTTTCCTCCAATATTTGCATGTTCCCACACAGTTTCCTCTCAAATGAATGACTTTCTACATGTACTTATTATAAATTTTATTGTTATATAAATATAGTCTCGTGTCCTTTAGTATATATTTCCGAGACTGACCATTTGGTACCAACTAACCAATTGGGGAGCTCCTCTCTGGGGATAAATGACTAATGATCCCCTTTTCGGCAGCTAATTGCTTGTAGCACTTTACTTAGGGATGAGGCCCCTTGAGCTTTTCCTTTTCCACTTTTGCACCTCTAGTGGGGTTATCGTTACATCAGGCCTTGTTTAGGTAGCCATGGCATTGAGGTTTCCTGGATATACCTTTACTCTCATTTTCTAGGAGATACAGTCTCACAGCAAATCTGGTCCTCTGGTCCTTACAATCTTCCTGCTTTCTCTTTTATGATGCTCCTTGAGCCTTAGGTATGGAGGACATGTTGTAAGCATAGTAGCAGAGCCTTAGCACCCATAATCAATTGTTTTCTGTATTTTGACCATTGTGGCTTTTTAAAAAAGTAGTGGTCTCCATCTGATGCAAAGACAAGCTTCTCTGATGAGTGGTGAGAGCTAAACTTATCTGAAGAGGAAACTTAAGTGTGCTTTGGAAAGTCAGTTGTGTCAGATGGTGTTTTACTGGGCAAACACACGAAAGGAGTGTTTTCCTGAAGCAGACACAGGTGAAAGGATGTGTGACTGATTCTTCACCAATGGCCCGCATGTATTGGTTTGCCTTACAATGCATATCTGAGCTGTTAGTTTTGACCCCTTCAAGAGAAACACGCCATAAAAACTTCTGGTGGTGTTCTGGTAGCTTCTTGACACATCTTTGGACTCAAGCCAATTGGCAGAGTAGTGTCAGCTGATACAGACCCATGTGGAGTTTTGATAAGATAGACTCATGTGCTGAGGCAAGATACATGGCGAGGCAAGACCTTGGAGGACATGAGACATTTGGAGGGAGTATAAATAGGACTCAATAGACAGTGGCAGGGACTTGGCTTGCTCGCACAGTTGGCTCTGCAATGCTTCTTGATCTCTGCTTCACTGAGAGAGGCATAGCCACTGTGGCTTCCCTAGTGGTCCTGGTCCCTCTTGCTGATTTGTGACAGTTTGGCTGAGGCCTGGCTCTCCCACCTAGGCCATGCATGCCACTGCTGCTCATTTATGTTTGCTATCCTGACTCTAATAAACTGGACTGCTGGTGTCTCTGTGAAGTGTTTGTGAGTAGATCGAACTGATGGTTCCTGTGAACTGAACTTTTGATTTCTTGACAATGCAGATGGGATTTATGCAAAGAACAATTTCTAAACAGGTCCACTGTTCCTGTATCCTAATAACCTTTCTTTCCCACTACCTCTAGTAGGTGGTGGGCTAGAAGGGAGGCTAAAGCATTTAAGGATTATAAACGCTGTCTTAGGATTTCTATTGCTGCAAAGAGACACTGGGACTGTGCCAACTCTTATAAAGGAAACACTTAACTGTGGCTGGCTTCCAGGGATTTAGTCCATTATCATCATGTTGTGAAGCATGGCGGCATGCAGGCAGACATGATGCTGGACGGGTAGCTGAGAGTTCTATGTCTGGATCTGCAGGCAGCAGAAGGTTCAGTAAGCCACTGAACCTGGGCTTGAGCTTCTGAGACCTCAAAGCCCACCCCTTAGTAGTGACACATGTACTCCAACAAAACCACACATACTCCAACAAGGCCACACCTCCTAGTTGTGCCGCTCCTTATGGTATCAAGGCAGGTAGTCCTCTCAGAGTCCACCCTTCTATTCTGTGTATATATAAGCTCCTTATTCAGGCTCCAAATAGTCACATTAAGACTTTTAAAGTCTCAGTGGAAGTTTTGCTATGTGTGTGCTTGTGGAAGTTAGGGATAAAACTGACTTTTTATAATTATTCCTCTTTATCACCTCTTTGGCCAAATCCTTATAGCTAGTGATTTACAAACTTTCAATGTCTATAGAAGCATGGGCTCTAACTCTACCATATCTATTTCTCCTTTGGTAGAGTTGTAATCACAAGTTTTCTAACTCAGTCTTTTCATTCCAGGAATAATGATTCTGACACTTAATTATGAATAAATGCCTAGGCCATAAGTGTTGGCTTGCCCCCCAACTAGCTTATAATGTATATAACCCATTTATTCTAGTCTATATTTACCATATGGCCATTTACCTCTCCTCAGTTTCATGCTTCTGTCTTCTCTGAATCCAGGGCAAAATTCTCTCACCTCTGCTCCTCTCCCAGAATCCTATTTTCTATTGGATGTCCCTCCTTATATTCCCTGCCTCGGTTAAAAGGCCATCAGAGTTTCATTGGCAGGTGAAGATTCTACACAGTACTTAAGAGATTCTCTCTCTCTCTCTCCCCCTTTAGCCTAATAAAAGCCTCTTTCTCTAACATTTATAAACTATACAGTAAGAACAATTATGAACACTGTCAGATAAGGATTACATTCACAATGTCGAGTCCATCTGTGTTTGGCAACCTTGGAGACGGAACTCCATTATCTATCTGACCTTGGTGATTCACAGCTCTGTACCTGACTCATCTTCTATCATAACTTGCATTACCAACCACAAATGTACTTCCTCATTATACTTTCTCCTTTTCTTCTAAAATCTAACTCCATTTTTTTTTTTTTTATATTTTCATTCTTGTATCTGTACTCACACTAATAATGCTTGATCTCCTTCAGGCATTGCTGCTGGACTAGAGTGACGACTCAGTCACCACTCTAAGAAAGAACTTAGAGTTGTAGATTGTCAGCAATGTTCACCACCCTTGGAAAGAATTTGGAAGAATAAATCGCTAGTGAAGTTAGGTTAAGATATTTTTGCTGGTGGCTCTGATGCAGAAAATCTTAGACAGCAATTTGAAGTTCAGAAAAACATACTCTTAATATTTGATCTGGGGACTTTTTGAGCTCAGGGAGGAACAATGTCAGCCTAACTAGCATTGACTAATGTGACTCTTACTGAGGCTGATTGATGGTTATTAATTTCTTGTACTCAGTTTTTGCCCTCAGCTTCCTGATATAATTTAATAAAATTTGCTAATGTCCAGATGTACCTTCTGAAGATTTAAAATAAGAATGACTGATTGTTTTTATATAAAAGTTTATATTTGTAATTTTAAAAATAGTTTTATAAGATTATTTTTAAGATTAACCATAAAATAATCTATCCTTTCCGTGTAACCACAAATTGCTACCTGCCAGTAAGAAAAACTAGTTGAGAAAATTACCTTCCTTGTTCACACTTTGTTAATGTACAACAAGTTGCTTAGTTACAAATGTATGTGCTTTCTTGGGAGTAAATTTTTTACCTGTACCATGTAAAGTTTTTTCATGTAAAGATATTGGGGGTCATAATATTCTTTTATAGTCATTTCCTAGAAGAAAAATAGAATGTAATCACACTGTAATTCTATATTGCTTGAAAGATTTTTCTGGGATATATAATCAGTGGGAGAAAAAATAAAGTTGTTGGAGCCAGCTTGATGGATTCTGCTCCATCCAACAAAAACTGTATGCATGTATATATATATGCAAAGTGGATGGAGCTTTGCTCTATCTACTCAATGTGTGACTATATCCATTCATCAAACCTATATCTATATCTATACCTATATGTATGCATGTATGCATGTATGTAAAGTTGTTGGAGCCTGCTCATTGGAGTTTCCTCCACCCAATGTTTGTGTGTGTCCCTTGCCCCTACTTTTTTCTCTTTCTCTCTTTTTTTTACTGGGCTTTTGTGGGCCCTCAAAGAAATTCTTTGTCAGCCCCCCACCCACAGGGAACATTCTCACTGGCACCAGTCAATTGCTGACTTTATGCCCTGCCTCAGTTTACCCTGGATGTCAAAGCTGGTCTTTGACAGAAGAGTTTGAGATTAATGGTGTTGGCAAAGGAGATTTTAAGACAGCCTAGTATTGACTATGCCATGTTGTCACTAATAACCTCTCTGTGCAGATATATAATGAAAAGGAATAAGCTGACCAAAGAGGATTATAAAATACACAGCATGAGAAAAAGAGCATCAGGAAGTGTCATGGAGCTGAGTCTAATGCGCAAAGAGATAAAATGTTTAAAGAGAAGCCTTAAAGCTTTTCAATAAATGAAATAAAGGGATAGTGACCTCAGAGCAAGACCTCACCCAGCTAAGCTTCCAACTTATAAATATGAGTTAAAGGAAAGCTGGAGTAGTGAAGGAGAGCATTGGAGACAGAAAGCTGATTCAAATGTCATTGGATGAAGGAGCTGAGTTTGAGAACCTCATTGGGCAGCAGAACTTGGCAGCTTCAATCATGTGGTTCTGGGTTTCAGGTCAAGAATACAAGAAAGGAGATGTAGAATCTCCCTCCAGGGCTAATGAAACACTTTGAGGCCAGGAATGTGTCAGGGGTGTCTCTGCATGGAGGCTCAAAGGGTCATTGTCTGAAGCTGTGAAAGTGAGTCTCAACTCTGTTGGCAACTCCAAGATGTTGAAGATGCCAGAATTTTGGGATACATACCAAAGAAAGCAGCAGACTGGGTGTGGAACCAGCCCAGAAGAGAATTCATTGCAATATACAAAGCTGAAAAGTGTTGGATGACAGGGGAGGTGTGACACAGTTCCTGACCCTTGCCAGGCCATTGATCCCCACTTGTGCTGATGGCCTGAAACTCATCTGCTGTCTCTTCTATTTTACTTTCAATCTCTCTTTCTGGGGAATATACTTCCTCCATTACTCAGAGCTAATCACTCCATAACAAATAAAACAGATGCAGTTCTCAAGAATGAGGAATGAGGAATGGTCATGAGGCTGTGGAGGATGCTTGGCCTTTTAGGGCCATGGGAAAGGATCTAAACAATCATGAAGGCCATAAAAGCCTACATAGTTCTTTGTAGAAATAGTTCATTGTGACTTGGCCTTGAACTTAGAATTATATGAGGAGATACATGTACTTTCTGGTCCAGTGGCTGCTGCATTAATTAGCCAGGGTGAACTTGGTGGTATCAAAGATAGTTAAAGTGGTCTCAAGAATAAAAGGCACAGATAGGAAAAGAAGGAGAAATCTATAGAAAACAAACAAATGATAGATGGATTTCTTTTCTAGAAGGAAGGATTGGATATAATCTAGAAACAAATAGTTTTGGAAGGAGAGTGCATGAGGCCATGGAATTGCTGGAATAAGGAGCCAAAGATTGGAGTATAAAAAGATAACATATCAGCATATAAAAAGTTAGTACTTTGTTGTTCTAGCTACTTGAAGGATTGAAGACAACGACGCCTACTTTACTTGCATAAATTTTAAAATCATTTTATGTAAGAAATCATTTTAACCTTAGTAGTCTGTCACTTTTCTGTTCTTACCTGAAAATAATTTCTAAAGACTGCTGTCCGTTGTACCAGGAAACCGGAAGAACTACCTGTGGAGAACAGGCTGTATAAAACCTATAAGGAAATGTGCTTTTGCTTTGAGTTTAGTTTCTGTTTTAAGGAAGCAGGGGACTAATGATTTGGGATTTATAAAATTCATGTAAATTTAAGGATTTCTAAAAAAAAGTCCTAGCAATGTTCAAAACCTTGATAGTGTAGCTTTAGCAAATAAGACTGGGTTTGGCCTCTCTGGTCAAGAGAAGGCAAAAGAATGAAAAGGAAGAAGGAAAAAAGAATGAGAAGAAAGAAGGAAAAAAGGATGGGAAGAAGGAAGAATGAAGACAGGAAAAGGAAGAATGAGGATCCTCAGGCAAAGAGAGGTCAGAAAGCTTGCATCTCCTACCAACTCTAAGTCATTACTGAATCAATGCCGCTCCTATCCCCCCTTTCTCAGGAAATTCCTTATGCTGAGGCTGGACATCAGCAGTTGGAGATCTGAAGAACACTTTGACATTAGACATGGAGATGCAGAATGCGAAGTTTTCCCTGTTGGGTTTCAGACTTACTTTTGACCAGTATTTCCTTTCTGTGATTCCTTGTCTTCATTGTGAAAAGGCAATATATGTTCTGTGCCATTGTGTGTTGGAAATATGTGATCTACCTTTTCATTTTTATTTTATAAGGGATTACATTTAAGAGATTGTCATGAGTCTCAGAAAAAAGTTGGGGCTTTTAAATAGTATTGAAACTACAATAGACCATGAAGAATTTTGAAGTTGGACTGAGTGTAGTTTTGCTTTATGATATGATTATATCATATCCCTGTGGGGGCCAGGGAGTGGAATTGATGTTTTGAATTAAAATGGTACCTGTAGGCTCATATTTTTTACTAGGAAGTGGCAATATTTAAAAGGATTAGAAGGATTTGGAGATGTGGCCTTGGAGGAATTGTGTCACTGTGGATGGGATTTAAGGTTTTGAAAGTCTACGATAGGCCCAGACCAGTCTCTCTCTCTCTCTGTCTCTCTCTGTCTCTGTCTGTCTGTCTCTCTCTCGTGTGTGTGTGTGCGTGTGTGTGTGTGCATGTGTGTGTGTGTGTGTGTGTGCATGTGTGTGTGCGTGTGTGTGCGTGTGTGTGTGTGCGTGTGTGTGTGCATGTGTGTGTGTGCGCGCGCGCGCGTGTGTGTGTGTGCATGTGCGTGTGTGTGTGTGTGCGTGTGTGTGTATCTATGGATCAGGATATTGAACTCTTAGCTACTTCTCCAGAGTCATGTCTGCCTGAGTGCTACCATGCTTCCCACCATGATAATAATGGACTAACTTCTGAAACTGTAACCAAGCCTACAATTAAATGCTTTCTTTTATAATAGTTGCATTGCTTATAGGGTCTCTTCACAGCAATAGAATAGTGACTAAGACAGCACATATATATATAATACAGAATTTAATGCTCCTCCAGATTGAAAATAAGAAAACTTAAAACTCAGGCAAGGACTTGAAAACACTTCAGAAAACAACATTTACAAATTGCTAATAAACACAGTAAGTAAAGCATTTGAGTATGTAAATATAGTTAGGAAGTCTTAGATCCCAATCTATTGAGCATTGTGTCCCACTCACTGTTCCTGATCAAATGTGTCCACAAGGTCAAAACACACAGTCAACAAAGACAAAGTTATCTCAACTTTCAGAAGTGCTTGTCATGTAAGCATGAGCACCCAAATTTAACCCATAGAATCCATGTAGAAAGAAATCAGCATGACGCACATTTATAATCCCAATGTAGGGCAGGAGGAGACAGAAAATCCTTGAATTTCACTGGCTAACTACCCGAACTGAAGCAGTGAGCACCAAGCCTCAAGAAGCCCCCAGGGGGACTCTGTCTCCAAAAATAAGGTTGATGATCATCTTGAAGAGGAACATCTGGAGTTGTCCTCTGTTCTAAACACACACACACACACACACACACACACACACACACACACACACACACACACACACGCACATATACACACCTTCTCACATACACTTAAACACATACACATATTTAAAAACTACTTTCAAGGTGAGAATGATACACTACATAGTAGTGTATTCAGGGCTCTCTTCATGTCCCTGTTCCTCAGGCTGTAGATGAAAGGGTTCATCATGGGAGTGACCACAGTATACAGAACAGAAGCAAACACCCCTGCCCAAGAAGCCTGTGTCCATGTGGAACTGAGGTACACTCCAAGGCATGTTCCATAGAACAGAGACACGACTGAGAGATGGGAGCCGCAGGTGGAAAATGCTTTATACTTCCCTCCCACTGTTGAAATCTGCAAGACAGATGTCACAATTTGAGAATAAGAGAAAAGTATCCCAGCAAGAGGAAAAAAGCCCATGATGCCTGTTACAACATACAGCATGATGTTGTTGATGAAGGTGTCAGAGCAGGCTAGCTTAAGAACTTCAGGAAGCTCACAAAAATAGTGTGGGATTTCCACGATGGCACAGAAAGACAGTCTCAGTGCGGTTAAACTCTCAGGTAGGGCTCCAAGTATGCTTATGAGCCATGCCAGGAGAAGTAGCTGACAGCAGAGCTTAGGGTTCATGAGGACTGTATAGTGCAGGGGGTGGCAGATGGCCACAAAGCGGTCATATGCCATCACAGTCAGAAGCAAGTTGTCCAGAAGTCCAAAGACAGTGAAGAAGTACATCTGTGTGATGCAGCCTGCGTAGGTGATGAGCTTACTCTGAGTCTGGATGTCCAGCAGCATCTTTGGGACAGTGGTAGAGGTGAAACAGATATCAGAGAAAGATAAGTTAGAGAGGAATAAATACATTGGTGTGTGCAGCTTAGGGTCAGAGACAATGGCCAGGATGATGAGCAGGTTCCCAAAGACGGTCACCAAGTATAAAGACAAAAACAGCCCAAAAAGAACAGGCTGAATCTCTGGATTCTCTGAAAGTCCCAACAGGTAAAATTCTGGAATCCCTGTGTGGTTGTGTGGTTCCATGTAAATGAAGTTTCTGTAAGAAGAGAAGAAACAGGATGACTGAACTCAGAGGAAACAAACCTAGCAGGGGTGCATCTGCCTTAACTCAGACTCCAAGCATTGGTGACAGAAGGCGTTTGCTTAGTGCTTGCCCCTCTATAGAGGCTGAGGTTTCTAAGTTCAGCCATAATCTCCCGTGGGTCACCTCATGTGGGACTCCTAGCTATAACACTTAATGTAGTATTCACATCTGACTTCAGACACTGAGCTACCCCAGCTCTTCCTTAGTCAGCCTTTATCACCTAAGGTATCTTCAATTACTTTTGATCATTTATTTTTAAAAAATGTATTCTTTGAGAATTTCATATTCATGCACAGTGAGATATGATCCCTTCCACTGCTCATTACAGCCTCTAGTTCCTCCCATGTTCATCGAATAACATGAACAGCCCTCCCAACGTCACATCCTACTTTTTACACAATGTGTTTTTATTTCTTAGTTATTTTTCCTCTTAAAATGGGTGCTTTTTCTTTTGTTATAGTTTTTATTTTTTGAGACAGGGTGCTTCTGTGTAGCCTTAGCCATCCTGAAACTCACGTTGTAACTCAGATCACAAAGATCTGCCTGCCTCTGCTGGGATTAAAGACATGCTCCGTCATGCCCAGCTAGGTAATTTTTTTAAAAATTAGAATAAAACCATATCCCCCATTGTCTTTTCTTTCTCCAATGCATCCCATGCCCCTCTCAAATTCCTGGCTTCCTCTTTTTTACTTGTTATTATTAAATATTTGTGCATATATATGCATAAGTATATAGATAGAACCCACTAAGACCAATTGGTGACGCCCATGTGGGTATGACTGTGGAGTCATCCACTGAGGCATATGGACCCTACCAATGCCTCACTCCTGAAGAAGAGCACATCTCCCTCCCCTAGAAAGCCATTAGTTGTCTCTTTATAAGGATTTGGGCCTCAAGAGCCCTTCCCTCCCAGAATTCCCTGCTGGAATTTTGACTTTGTTGAACTGATGATATCTACAGTTCATGAGTCACATCATATCTGGAATATGACATTTCACAACACTTCTCCCTACCTGCTGTCCCTTAATTCCTCTCTGCCTTTTTTTTCAGCGTTCCCTGAGCCCTGAAAGCACGAGAGGCTGATAAAGATGACACCCGTAGGGCTGAGCACTCATGGTCAGTTATTCTCAGCATGTTGGCCAGTCATGAGTCCTCACCGACTGCTGCTCACTGCAAAAAGAAGCTCTTCTCACCAAGACAGGTCTATGGGTAGAAGCACAGTTATTTAGAAAGCATTTAGCAAAACAGAAGTAGTAGATTCAACCATAAGGCTTAATACTTCCCAGCCATGAATTTTTGACCGTGTCTACAGTACCAGGCATGAAATTTCCAGGCCAACATTGCAACAGTGGGCACATCTTGCATAGAAGGTCAGTATTGTAGTATGCAGGGTCCAGTGCTGGGTAAGACCCTTGATAACTTTTCTCTCCCACCCAACTCCATAGTAACTTCCAACACTATTAAATCTAGCCAGCTAAAAGATGGTTCCCTGGGAAGTTTGAGATTGATATCTGTATGTTCTGCAGCCAAAGTGTGTGATATCATTACTTTAAAATGCAACAACAACAATAATCCTTTAAATATAAAGTTTAGAGTTATAGTTAAATACCTCTTCAGTAAGTGGTGAGGTGACAAAAAGCCTGAGAGAAAGAGAGATGACCGTGCAGGTAAGAGTACCTGTTGCTCCTCAAAGGAACCTGAGTTTGATTCCCAGCAACCCCATGGCAGCTTGTGAACATCAGTAACTCCAGTTTCAGGACATCTGGTGACTTCTGGCCTCAGTGAACAGCAGCCACACACATGCTACACAAATCTATATGTAGCCAAAATGCATACATATGTTTTAAAAAAACAGAACAAGTATAAAGGATGAAATTACTTCACTAGCTGAATTTCACCCTCATGGAGATCAAGATGCTAGTGTGGTAATTTTGTCTAAATTTAGTTTATAAGAATTGTTCAGAATCAAGTGAAATATATCAGCAGGTAAAGGTGATTTCCCTGATGATAACAGCCTGGATTCAGTCCTGGGATCCATATTGTGAAAGAATGGAATGAACCTTCTGGATGCCCTCTGACCTCTACAGAAACACCATAGTGTGGCATAGTCCCTGCCCAGTAAATAAATTAAATAAAAAGACTTTTAAAAGATTAATCCTTCTATTAAAACAACCTTCCTCACACAACCAGAATAAGAACGTCTGTTTGCTTTATTAAGTAGTATCCATCGAAAACTATTCTAAACAAGTTAGGTTAGAAAATACATTCATTGAGTGCTAAATATGATGGGCAGGTTGCAGGCAATTCAAAAAAGAAATTCACTTGCCATGGTGGTAATTGATTTATTATCATACAATGACTTAGTAGAAGTCATTCTGAAATACTGAGTTCATCTTTATAGGTGATAAAAACACTCTATGGAAATAGCTCTGGGAGAATTCTGAATGTAAGGATCCTAGCTAAACATAGCAAAATAGATTCTTTATCAGCTAATATCCATCAAGACATGAAACTAGAGGAACAGTGTCCAATAAGCTCATATTAAAAGCAAATATTCATGTCTGCTACTGGCATTACCATGTACTATTATAAAACTTCAACGTGATTAAAGAAGAAGTGATAGTTTTTCATAGTATAAGTAAAAGCAATCATTCACTTTCAGATGAGAAAATGACTGTATAAAATTGATTAAGTTGTCACTACTAAAATGTGTATTGTGTAAGTCTAAATATTTAAGCACAAAACATACCACTTCATTTACTATCCCCAGCAATAAACAGATATTTTGTAAAAATGGTCACATACCTACCCAAATTTGTTGAGTTGAGTTGTTGAGGCCATGAATCTTAGAGTAGCACATCCTAACAACACCACTGTACTAAACTGATATACTTCCTAACTGCATTCTGAATACTTATCCTCATACCCACAGATAAGTGTAGCCCTCGCCCCTCATCAGAGAAACTTTTCTTTATAGAGAAGGCAACAGAAATATTGTAAGAGCCAGAGGGCCAGGAAGTCTGCTGTGAGATTGTCTCCTAGAAACAACAAGGAGGATACTGCACACATGGTACCTCAGAAATACAACAGCCTGAATAGAATCTGAACCATGACAATACGAGTAGACATGCTGCTATGGAAGGGAGAAATCTCGGGGTTCCACCCCTAGAAGAAGAACTACAGGCAACTAAGGACTGCTGGGAGAGGGAGAGTCATCCTCAAGTGTGAGTCCTCTAATTGGTTATCCAATATCAAGTGCCCACATGCATTTGAGCAACTGAATGGACTCAGCATGTTTTATTTATATACGTATGCATCTATGCAACAATAATTAAAGAAAAAGAGGACAGACATTTGAGAGGAAGTGGGTGTACATGGAAGGATAGGGAAGAAGATAAATGATGTAATTTCATATTAATTTAAATATAAAAGAACCTGTATTAAATTAAAGACAGGCAAGTAGAGGACTCAGGAGAAGTAGAGCCAATAAGGTATCAGGAGGCGAGCTTGATTAAAGTACATTGGATGCATATGTGAACACATCATCTCGTAGCCAATTATTTTGTAAATTAATATATATGAGTAAGCATTGTCATAGAGCAAAAATATGTTTCAGAGTGAATGAAGATCCATAGCCTCTGGATGGCTGCTCTAACTGTGCAGAAGTTCATGGAGATGTATAGACTCAGGCCTGGTTAACTTTGCGCTCTCTCTCTCTCTCTCTCTCTCTCTCTCTCTCTCTCTTTCTCTCTCTCTCTCTCTCTGTTTACATATAAGTTTTCATAATGAAACTTATTTTTAAAATAAAGCTTATTTTAAAAAGCAAAACACTGTGACATGTACAGGAAGAATTTTGGACATTAAAAGAGATAAGCCTACAATTGAGTAAGTTGTTTATGGTGCTTACATTTAAACGAGTCATGTTAATTCTTCGTGTTTTATGACTTCATCCTATCAAATCCATAGGCCCTAGAAACATGGAAAGAGAGAGCTGTCAGCCATATTTCAAAGGTACCTAAAGGAGGCTGGTCAGATGCTGGATAGATGTGTGAGCAATGAAGACCAGGTGGATAAGAACTAGTGGGTAATCCAAAGGTAATGAACAATGAGTAAAACACACAAAAAACCCCCCTGAAATATAACACAAAAGAAACTAAAAAATCCTAGAGAGCAGCAAGAAATGGTTACATCTGATGGGAGAAGAAAGCCTGCAGCTATGATGTCAGGAGGACCGAGGAGCAAGAGGGATGCTGACTGTGAACAACCTGCAGTTAGCCTTAGGCTTCCCATCCATTAGTCACTTGACCCTTTGTAAATTGTGTTGGAAGTGGGTTGGGGATTTGGCTCAGTGGTAGAGCACTTGCCTAGCAAGCGCAAGGCCCTGGGTTCGGTCCCCAGCTCCGGAAAAAACATTTGTGTTGGAAGCTGAGACATTTCCCTGTTGTCTAACCCTAGGCTGTTCAGCTGGAAGAACTACTTCTCCATCTCTTGTTCCATTGGCCAGGAGTTCACTGTACTCGATCAGATGCTATAATTTTCAGGTGTCTTGTGTATCTTACCTTTCAGAAAAGAAACAGGTGGAGTTAATGAGGTAGAGTTAATCAGGTCAGTGAGATGAGGTACAGAGTGATTCCTGAACCTCAGTAACGTTCTCTGGAGCAGATTTTTTTTCACATATGCTTGGATTAGTGAACTAATGGCAATGCCAGGAGCTGTATTGCTTATTTGGTTCCATCAACTCAATTCTCAGAGCCTCTCATTAAATAAAAGCTTATAATTTCATAATCTCTGGACAATATACCTGTTAGGAACCTGGGGACCAAAATATTAATGACAAAGTTCCAATCAGTTTTGTTCTCTTGTGGTTACTGAGTTCAGAAACTGTGCTGCCTCCCCCAAGGGTCATTATAAAACTATTCATAAGCACTTTAAAAGGAAATGGAGAAATGTGTTGTAAAATGAAAATGGACAAATTATAGACAATATAGATATTTGCAAGTATATGTGCATTAAATATTGAAGAAGATACAACCAATAGGAAAGGATCTGAAGGAACAGACAGATTGCAGTAAATAACAACAGGGGACTGCAACATACCACTTTCCAGTCATGGGCAGATCAGGCAAGAAGCCATCCATATACATTGTACTTAATCATTTTGAGCAAGTGGAGTTAAAAGACTATAGAATTGAATCCAATAGAAACAATCTTATTACTGGAGATCTCTCCAGAAAACATCACATGTTGCTTCAGGAAAAAAGCCTGAAACAGTTTAAGAAGACTTAAATAAAAAGTATCTTTTATATCACAATTCTTGAAACTAGTAATTAGTAATAAGTTGACTTTCAAAACATTCACAAGTACACTGCAATTTTAAACTAATTTTAAACCCTTCACAATAGTCACAAATAATATAAAATACCTCAGTGTGATTCTAACCAAGCAAGTGAAAGATCTGTATGACAAGAACTTCAAGTCTCTGAACAAAGAAATTGAAGATCTCAGAAGATGGAAAGATCTCCCAAACTCATGGGTTGGCGGGATTAATGCAGTAAAAATGGCATTCTTGCCGAAAGCAATCAACAGATTCAACGCAATTCCCATCAAAATTCCAAGTCAATTCTTCATAGAGTTAGAAAGAACAATTTTCAAATTCATTTGGAATAATAAAAAACCCAGGATAGTGATAACTATTCACAACAATAAAAGAACTTCTGGGGAAATCACCATCCCTGACCTCAAGCTCTAGTACAAGCAATAGTGATAAAATCTGCATGGTATTGGTACAGAGACAGGCAGGTAGATCAATGAAATAAAATTGAAGACCCAGTAAAGAACCCAAATACCTATAGTCACTTGATCTTTGAAAAAGGAGCTAAAACTACTTAGTTGAAAAAGAACAGCATTTTCAACAAATGGTGCTGGTTCAACTAGAGGTCAGCATGTAGAAGAATGCAAATCAATCCATTCTTATCACCCTGTACAAAGCTTAAGTCCAAGTGGATCAAGGACCTCCACATCAAACCAGATACACTCAAACTAATAGAAGAAAAAGTGGGAAAGAATCTCAAACACATGGGCACAGGGAAAATTTCCTGAACAGAGCACCAATGGCTTATGCTCTTAGATCGACAGTGGACAAATGGGTCCTCAATAAATTGAAAAGCTTCTGTAAGTCAAAGGACATGGTCAATAGGACATAATGGCAACCAACAAATTGGGAAAAGATTTTTTTACCCATGCTATATCTGATAGAGGGCTAATATCCAATATATACAAAGAATTCAAGAAGTTAGACACCAGAGATTCAAATAACCCTATTAAAAATGGGGTACGGAGCTAAACAAAGAATTCTCAGCTGAGGAATATTGAATGGCTCAGAAGCACCTCAAGAAATGTTCAACATCCTTAGTCATCAGAGAAATATAAATCAAAACAACCCTAATATTTTACCTCACCCCAGCAGAATGGTTAAGTTCAAAAACTCAGGTAACAACAGATGCTGGTGAGGATGTGGAGAAAGAGGAACACTCCTCCATTGTTGGTGGGATTGCAAGCTGGTACAACACTCTGGAAATCAGTCTGGAGGTTCCTCAGAAAATTGGCCATAGTACTACCTGAAGATCTAGCTACACTACTCCTGTGCATATACCCAAAAGATGCTCCAACATATAACAAAGACACATGCTCCACTATGTTTATTGAGCCTTATTTATAATAGCCAGAAGCTGGAAAGAACCCAGATGTCCTTCAACAGAGGAATGGATACAGAAAATGTAGTACATCTACACAATGGAGTACTACTCAACTATTAAAAACAATGACTTCATGAAATTCTTAAGGAAATGGAAGGAACTACAAAATATCATGGTATGCACTCACTGATAAGTGGATGTTAGCCCAAAATCTTGGAATACCTAAGATATAATTCACAGACCACATGAAGCTCAAAGAGAAGGAAGAACAATGTGTGGATGTTCCAGACCTTCTTAGAAAGTGGAACAAAATACTCACAAGAGGAAATACATAGACAAAATGTGGAGCAGAGACTGAAGGAAAGGCCATCCAGAGACTGCCCCACCTAGGAATCCATCCCATATACAGGCATCAAACCCAGACACTATTGTGGCTGCCAAAAAATGCATGCTGACAGGAGCCTGATATAGCTGTGTCCTGAGAAGCTCTGCCAGAGCCTGGAAAATACAGAGTTTAATGCTCACAGCCAACCACTGGACTGAGAACGGGGTTCCCAGTGAAGGAGTTAGAGATCAGAATAAAGGAGCTGAAGGGGTTTGCACCCCATAGGAAGAACAATAGTATCAACCAACCAGACTCCCAGGGCTCCCAGGGACTAAACTACCATCTAAAGGGTACACATGGACAGACCCATGGCTCCAGGCACATATGTAGCAGAGGATGGCATTGTCTGGCATCAGTGGGAGGAGAGGCCTGTTAAGGGTCGATGCACCAGTGCAGAGGAGGGTGGGGATTTGGGAGTGAGTGTGTAGTTGGGGAAGCACCCTCATAGAAGCAGGGGGAAATGGATGGGGTAGAGGTTTCTGGAGAGATAAACCAGGAAAGGTGATAACGTTTGAAATGTAAATAAAGAAAAATCCAATAAAAAAAGGAAAAAATACAGACATAACACCATAACCACAAAGAATTATATGAAACTACTGCTAATGATTATTATTGGCAAACATACTCAATTATCTAGGGAAAATGGAGAAATTCTTCCACATGTACAACATACAAAGAAAGAAATCAGCAAAAAGTAGAGAGTCTGAACAGCCTAATAGTGAGTGAGGGAATTGATTGATAATAGCTTTCCTTCTCAGAAAGGCAGCAGACATTATTGGGTAATAAAGCTGAAGTTCACCAGTATTTCAGACAAAGGAATCAATATTTTTATGTTTAAACAAATTGAAAGATAGGGTATTATTCCAAACATCCCATGAGAGCAGGGTAGTCTGTCTAGAAAGCTCAGGAGAGGACACAGAACACTAGAGGTACTTGATCAAACAGAAGATAATCCTTCACAAAATATGAGCAAACAAAACCTAAATGTCTGTAAAAAGATTGTGATCATGATTAAGTAGGGTTTCCTAAGAGAGGCAAACTGGTCCAATAAAACAATCAATATATGGCATCATTCGAATAAATTCCAAACATTGTATGATGTGTCTGTAGTCTGACAGTGAGTATACAGCAGTTACAACCTCTTATTAATAAAAGATGTGGGGATTATGACAAGAATGGCATCTCTAACCCAATCTTGGCAGAATGTGAATCAATACAGACTTTACATAGAAGAACATGAGTACAGTGCAATCCCCATCTAAATTCCAACTCAATTCTTCATAGAATTAGGAAAAACATCTTAACATCAGTACACATGGGAGAAAAGAGAATCTTCAACAAAATTGCTGAACAGCTAGATAGACACATGCAGAGGAATGACACAAGACCATAGCTTTTGCTCCATACAAAACTCAACTCAAAGTAGATCAAGGACCACAACGTGAGATGTGATACCCTGGATTTCAAAGGAAAATGTACAGGATATGCTTGAACGCTTGATAGCAGAAGAAAGGATTTTATTTCTTTTTAAATGTGTGCAAATATTTTGCTTCCATGTATGTATGTGCACCAGTGGACATGCCTGGGCCCTGTGGATGTCAGAGGATATATAGCTTCAGATTCCCTGGAACTAGTTGGAGTTATGGATGGTTGTAAACCATCCATACAGGACATTTGCACCAGTGGACATGCCTGGGCCCTGTGGATGTCAGAAGATATATAGCTTCAGATTCCCTGGAACTAGATGGAGTTATGGATGATTGTAAACCACCCATACAGGACATTTGCAAGAGCAAGAAGTGCGCCTAACCACCGAGTCATCTCTCCAGCCCCAGGAAAGGATTTTCTGAGCAAAAATGGTTTAAGCCAGGTATTAAGACCAACAGAGTTTTCTGGACACAGTAGGGAAGTTCCACATAGGAGCTCACAACAACTGTGACAGCATGGACAAGACCCTCACAAGCTTAGGTGAAGCAAAACCTCAGCACTGAGAGAGGAATTGAGAAGGAAACCCCACCCCTAGTTGAGAAGCAATCGGCATCTAAGAGTTTTTGGAGGAAGAGAGTTTTCTTTATACAGTGTAATCTTTCATAAATGGACCAAACTCCAGGGCAGTCTCCAAAGCCAAGAGTAGTCAAACAGCACCAACTGTATTCAGTGGGGTTGTTTTGTTTTGCTTAAAGAATAAGAGGTCAGGTGTGTAGATAAGTGAGAGAAAATGTACAGAGGGTCTGGAGGAGTCCAGAGCATAGAGAGAGGAGTACTGAACAGTAGCTGCAGACTGGATGTGACCAGGACTATCTGTGAGAGAGGAATAGCAGGGGAGAGAGAATAGAGAGAGCATCTGGAGAATAGCAGTGCAGAGAACAGCAGGCTCGTTGGGTTTAGCAGGAGTAGCTGCAGGGAGGCAAGGGCCAGGCTTTGAAATGTACAAGGACTTCTGAGGAGGAACTGAGAGACTATCATGGACTTGATATGTTGATAAGAACCACAGGTATGTGTTGATTGAAAAGTAATATGTCCCTTTGGCCAAATGGAAAGGATATGACTATGTTGGTTTCAAAGTTCCTGAAGAATATGGGATTTTATCTAAGCATCAGAAACCCTCCTGTAGTCCAGGTTAAGCTCGTTTTGGGGCATTTGGACTGCCTTTCAGGGTTGAGGTGGTGGTGGTTAGTGTTTCCTTTAGACCTGACATTAGGCTCAGTGGCAATTGCCTTTACAAATGACCCTCGCTCCTACTAAGAAGAAACCATGGGGGATTTTCAATCTTGCAGCTGCTAGGGTCACCAGCTTGACCAGTGAGGAGAGTGTTCTAGTTTGACAGAAATTTTTGAACCTGACACCCGTCACTGAAACATCCACACCTATTTAAAGACAAGCCTCAGGGAACAAGTATGGCACTTAAGATTGCAGGAGACTAGATAAAGAGGAAACATCTTCATCAGAAAATGAACCGCCACACAAGGAAGCATGCATTTAAAAGAATAGAATTAAAATCTAATACAGTGGAGTGAGGAGACAACCAAGTTGGCGATAGAGGAAGTCTTGGAAAACCTCCAGTTGAAGTTTCTTTTGATCATCCTCTAGCCACACTGTCACCAGGGACCAAGTGCATGAGGGTCGGGATGGGGGTCTCTCCCAGGCCTGTGGCCATTGTGGAGTAGTGAGAGATCGATGCTGTGTTTCTGCTTGGATAGAAGGGGATCCTGGGACTTGAAAGCCCCAAACCACACAGCTCTGATTGGAGAAGTTATCGCAGTGGAATGGCATCATGAGACACAGAAGCTCAAATACTTTACAGCTCTGAGGTGCGACAGTGTCACAGGGGAAGGGCTTCCTGAGATACAAGAGTTCAAAAACAAGATAGCTCTGAGAGGAAGCCTTCTCAGGAGAGGCACTGCAGCTCCCCACCTGAGAGTATCCCCACCTGAGAGTATCCCCACCTGAGCTGAGCTGAGCTGAGCTGAGCTGAGCTGAGCTGAGCTGAGCTGAGCTGAGCTGAGCTGAGGTGAGCTGAGCTGAGCTGAGCTGAGCAGCACAGGTGCCTCCGCCCTGCTCTTTCTTTGCTTTTTCTCTTCATTGCTTCTTTTCTTCTTGGGGAGAAGGTCACACCAGGCAGGAAATCTAATGAAATGTTTATTGGAGGGTCTAGGCGTGGAGGGACAAATCCAGGAATAGCTGCCCTCGGCTTGGAAGGGGAGAGCAGGGACTATGGCAAAGGGGCAGGACTTACATAGGATTTCTGAGTGGGCAGAGCTTCTCAGGGTAGAGATTTCCAGGGTGAAGATTGGTGGGATTTTAGTTTGAGCTTGGGGAGCTCAGGGATTGGTGGATTTTCCTGTTCAAGAATTGATGGGTTTCCTGGTCAGGGATTGGTCATGTTTCATGGGAAGCTCAGGGATTGGCGGCTTTTTTTTCACTTCTTTTCCCTGCATTGGGAATGGGTTAGAGTGATAAGTACTTCCTGGATGCAGCCTGTTTTTGCTGAGGCGCCATCTTTATGGCACTGCTTGGTGATGGGGAGGTGGGGCTGGAGAGAAGGCGCTGCCCCTGTGCACAGCTCCTGTGAACAGATCCTGCAGTGGTGTTTCACCAAAGCTGTAGTCTGAGGCATAAGAGGAGATTCGCCACCAAGGACATCTCCTGTGAGGGCGCTAGGCTGAGATGTCACAGTACCACCATTTTGATGTGAGCAGCTGGTTTTTGACAGCTCCTGCAGAGGCATCTCACTGAGGCCATAGGCTGAATGAAGCAGGAAGGAGGGGCGGGCAGCCACTCTGATGGATTTTGCAGAGGGCTGATTAGGGATTACATATATTTTCCTGAGTGGATTTAGACAGGAATCACGTCCTCCATGGGACAACTGGGGTCCATGCTTTTCCCATGGGGGAGGACACTCAAGAGAGTGTCATGCACTCTGTTCTATTCTTCCCTCGGTTCTCAGTTCTGGAACTCTGAATTTGGTAGCTATGACATCACAGGAAGAATTGGCCTTTGCTGCTGATTTTCATGGAGACACCGGATAACAGAAGAAAGGTTCCCTTGTGGGGCAGAGTGTTCGCCATCCTTTCTACTTAAGCTGACCAGGAGTTTAGCAAGACCCTGTACCTCGCCAGCAAGGTATGGATACAGCTTCCCTATTCCACTCAGCTGCTCCACCTGCCGCCCTGAGATGATCTGGCAGCTTCTGGAGTCTGGACAGCTCCAGAGTGCAGACTTAGTTCCTGTGGATGGTGGCAGAGCTGGTGGGAGAGGCAGTACCCTGGGTACATATTGTTGATCCTTGCCCAAAGCCCTCATCCCTTGGAATAGGGGGGCACTTTAGGCTCCTCTGGCCTTGTCTAACCTGCTCTCTAGTGGCTGATCTCCTTCACCTGTTCCTCTCTCTGACCTCTATGTCCCTGCACTGACATTGTTCCTGTCTGTGACCTCTATGCCCCTGCACTTACATGGTTTCCTACCTATGCTACCTTATTGGAATGGGTGCTGACAATGACAGGAACTCATGGTCTTACTTTTCTTCGTTGTATTTATCAGCATGGATCCCCACTGATCTTTTACTTTGAGCACACATAGGATGGACTGCACTTTGGTCACTAGAAGAGAGCTCTCATCTCCCTCCCTGATCACGTGTGACTTGTCTTCCTACTCCTGGGCAATCACAAACTTACATAAACATACCGTTATGAAATTTAGTCACAGCACAACTGACTTCTGTGGTTGGCTAATGTAGATGCATTCTCTTTCATCTGTACACACACTAATGATCCCCAAAGTGCCCAGACATAAGTATTCAGGTTATTGGGCAGTTTTACGTTTTTATATTGTAGTCACACTTTTCCACCCCACCCCCTTTTCCTCTCAGCACTGCTTTCACTGTGCCCCTTACGTTTGCGTATGCTGTGTATTACTTTTCATTGAATTCTATGAAGTCTCTAATCTATTTCTGCCTTGACCGAGCAGTCATTCAGTGTAGGGAGCTGCGACGTGCCGCGCCCCAAAGATGGCGCTGGTTTCCGCCTTCCACCCTCCCAACGGTGAGTGCTCCTTATAATAAACAAATCCTTACTTGGCTATGCCTGCCTTGCCTGCTAGTTTCCACATAGTGACAGCCTGTCTGCATGACCCGCGTGGACCTTCTGCCCGGAAGTGTGGAGAACTGTTCGTACTGAGCTACATTTGGCCTATCCTGTCTATGTGATGCTAATCAACAAGGATATCATGAGCCTCTTGATTTCAAGGTGATTAAAGCCTTGGCTGAGTCAGTGAGAACACATGGTATCACTGCCTCCTTTACTATTGCTCAGATAGAGGCTCTACACAGATTTTACATGACTCCTAATGATTGGACCAACCTGGCACGAGCGTGCCTCAGTCCGGGACAGTATTTGGACTGGAGAGTTTTTCTTGCTGAGATACATCCACTTTATGGTTGATATCCTTTTAACTACAAAGAATGAAGAGATTTTGGATTTAACATATGGAAATTTAGTTAAGTTGTTAGAAGGTAAGAGATTGTTTATTGCTCCTGAGAAGGTACAAAAGGACAGTCTAGTAACGTGCTTAGGAACAAAGATAAGCCCTCATACTATTATCCCCCAGAAGGTTGAACTGAGGAAAGATAATCTTAAGACTCTCAATGATTTTCAAAAATTATTGGGAGATATTAATTGGATTAGATGCTATTTAAAATTGTCAAATCATGATTTAAGACCACTATATAATCTAAGGCTGGGGATTCAGTCTTAGATTCTCCTAGACAATTGACTGAGGAGGCGAAGGAAGCATTAAGGAAAGTTGAAAAGGGCTTACAGAATACAAGTTTACATCGATGGAAAGAGGGTGCTGACATTATATTGTGCATTCTAGCCACTTACATACAGCCCACAGGATTGTTGTGGCAGGATGGACCTCTGCTTTGGGTATACCCCAAGACTTCTCCAGCCAAATCAACAGAATATTAACCCTCAACTGTTGCTGAATTGGCCTTGACTGGAGTCCAACAGAGCATTCAATTCTTTGGTGTGTCCCCGGCCTCATTGATAGTGCACAAGTCAACAGATAAAAATTCTGTGTGACACGATAGATGATTGGGCTATATTACGATGTGGATTTCATAGAGAAATAGATAATCATTATCCAAAACACCCTTTGCTATCATTTTTTAAGGAACATCCCATAGTTTTTCCTAAAGTTACCTCCAGTGTTCCCCTACAGGGGCCCCAAATATTTTCACAGACTGATCAAAAACCGGTTGTAGAGCCTATATGGTTGACCATCAAGAGCCAATTTTATGCCAATATCAATCCGGCTCTCCACAAGTAATTGAACTCAAGATTATGCTAGAAGTGTTTAAAAATTGTTCTTTTGCCTTTAATCTGCTCTCTGATTCATTGTATGTTGTTAATACAGTCAAGATACTAAAAGTGGCTGGCCCTATTAAAACCAACAGTACAGTATGCTAGTTATTGAGAGAACTTCAGGAGCTGATCTGGGGAAGAGATCAGAAGTTTTTTATCCAACATATCAGAGCTCATACTGGCCTACCTGGTCCTTTAAGTGAAGGAAACGATATTATAGACCGATGGACCAGGACAGAATGTATTTTCTGGAGCTCCTCTCTTGATTTGGCCAGACAGTTTCATCAAGAATTTCATGTGCCTACAAAAACTTTACAATAAAAATTTCATTTGTCTTGAGCTGATGCTAGACAGATAGTTTTAAACTGCCCACAGTGTGTGACTTTCCATCATCCCCCTAGTGTGGGGGTTAATCCCAGGGGCTTACTGCCTTTAAAGATTTGACAAATGACATAACTCACATATCTGGATTTGGGACCTTAAAATACATTCATGTTTCTGTGGATACCTGCTCAGGTGTCATCTATGCTACCCCTATGAGTAGAAAAAAAAACACACAGCGTTATTGGATACTGCCTAGAAGCCTGGGCTGCTTGGAGAAAGCCCCAACATTTAAAGACTGATAATGGCAGGGCGTACACTGCCCACTCTTTCAAATCCTTTTACAAACAAATGGATGTACAGTTGAGCCATGGCCTGCCTTATAATCCCCAAGGTCAAGGTATTGTTAAACGAACACATCATACTTTAAAGGAATACATAGTTAAACAAAAAGGGGGAATAGGCCATGGCTGAACTCCCAAGGAACAGATTGACACCCTATGGCAGCTTGCACAATTGGGCTATCAATGGAAGTTTGCAGCCTTGTGCGTGACCAGTATCCAATATGAAAATTTTACCCATGTAGCCAACCTCTCTAAACGATTATCTAGCTCTCTTTTAGGTAATTGGACAGGAGAATTCGATTCCTTGATGGATCAGCTGCGAGTTGCCATTGTGACTGTGAATTCCACGTGAGTGGATGCTGGCCTGGCTACAGGACTGTTGTCGTGGATTGCTGCCGCTATGAATCATCTGAAGGAGTGGGCGGGTATGGGAGCCCTTACAGGATTGTTGATCTTGGTCTCCCTAATGAGCCTGTGGTATCTCTGTAGAATGAGGTCTGTTCAGAGGCGGCATGCAGCTATGGTGATACAGGCATTTGCAGCCATCGAAGCAGGACAATCCCCTTAAGCCTGGCTCGAGGTCATTCAAAAGACCTAGTTACACCTCACCCCTGAGTATGTGTGAGTGACCCTACCCAGTGACGGGCAACTTCCCTTCAACCTAAGACATGGAACCTTGTGGCGGCACGAGGTGTCCTAAAGACAGGTTTAATGAAGGGATGATCCTAAGACAGGGGGGTCGCCACGCTCTGTGATGCCTTTGCCTGGCTAAATATAAATATTTAATAATATAACAAAATATAAACATATATTGGTTTTTAATATAAACAAAAACGGGGAACTGTAGGGAGCTGCGACGTGCCGTGCCCCAAAGACAGCGCTGGCTTCCACCTTCCACCCTCCCGACGGTGAGCGCTCCTTGTAATAAACAAGTCCTTACTTGGCTATGCCTGCCTTGCCTATTAGCTTCTGCATAGTGACAGCCTGTCTACATGACCCGTGTGGCACGCTGAGGTTGGTCAGCGTTAGGTATTTAAGCTGATACAGGGCGTTCCCCGGAGAGAGAGAATAAGCTTCTATCAAGGATCCTGAATAAACTGCATGAAAAAGATCTCTGTTAGTCGTGTCTTCCTTGCTGGTCGAGGTTGGGCGCGACAGTTTCAGACATTTTTTAAAAGCCGTTGTCAATCCTAGAAGTGAATTTATTATATTGGGTCATGGAAGTAGTTATCTCTACAATTCCAGTACCAGCACCTATGGCTAATCTTGCAGCAACCTAGAGTGGCACGACCTGAATTGCCCTCTTATGTTGGGCAGCTATCATAGCTACAGCTAGGATTGTCAGGGGATCATTTCCCTGGACTACCCCTAGTTCGGGGAAAAGGAGTACCAAGGTGCAAACTCCTGACCAGCTGGCAAGTAGGCAATGATATACCTGAGTACCACAAAGAATTGATGGGCATTGTGGCAGAGATGAGGTATCAAGGGTTGTGGTTCTATTGTAGTCTATGGAGCCTAGCATTCCTACAGAACATGTCCTGGGTGTCTTAAAAAAAGTTTGCCATGCCAAAAAGAGGGATAAAGAAAAGGTATGGCGTCATGGCTGTCGAGTGCCCAACGTCTCGCCAGTAAGAACGACGCGCGGCAACAGGATTCTTCTGCGAACAAGCCTTTACTGTACAGCTCTCTTGAACAGGGACAGGGGACCACGAGCGGCAAAGTCGCTCGCCTTATATACACAACAGTATGCTAATAATCTCTCAGGGATTGGTGGGGCACGGGTCACCCCACTATCACCCCACTGTCATCCCACTATCACCCCACTACTTGTCCTCCAGGGATTGGCGGAGAACGAATCACCTCACCAGCATGGTACCGCCCCCTCATTAGCATATTACTGGCCAACTGACACCAGGTGCAAAACCTGCACATGTGCAGTACCGCTGTTCACCACTGGAGGGCGCCCTACACATGGCGACATCAAAGTCAGGACAGCTGACAAAGGGTGAGATAAGATTATTTGGCAGTATCTCTGGAGAGACTGTAAGTGGCAGCTGTGAGTTAATTCCCAGGGGTACACATAGCCAGCAATCTTTAAAGCAACCAGGTCTGGTGACATTAAGGAGTTGGTACAACTGAGGTCAGGGTCTGAAGCTAATGATAAGTTAGTGCCATTTATGAGGGGGAATGTCAAAGAGGTAAGGATCTCAGAGGAGTGTTTGATTATTTCCCTTACTTTTCTAGAGATTGGACAATTGAGACATATTTTCTCTGAATGTGGATAGTACTTATTGGGGACCCTGCTTGATTTTTAACAGTAGAGCTTACCAACAACTCTTGTCTCCCACTTGGGACTCCACAGGTCTTGTATGTAGAAAAAGAGCATCTTGCGTTGTTGATAGAAGAAGTAATTGGTCTGTGATCCTGGCATATGTATCTGACAAGAACTATATGGGCAGCCTTCATATTTGTCTGGCCATTTTTTCCACCATCTTGTCTAGTGAAAGAGAAAGCAAGTAAAGAGATTCATAATATTTAGATGGGGTAACCAATACAGGAATGACAGCAATTTGGATTGGTTCCTGGCATCCAGCCATCGAGCAGTTTCCAGATCCTACTTGGAAAGACTGTTTAGCAACAGAGGGATTCTTGATATCCCAGACTCGGGGGTCTACCTGAGAAGTAGTAAAGGAAACAACATATTAGTGTTAGTAGGTTGACTGGCTAGAAGAAGGAGCAGAGGGACTGTTGGCGAGCTTCGGTTTAGGAGAATGGGTAGAGAAAAGGAAATAGAGGTGCTAGAAGATACTTAGCTAGAAGATCCCTTCCCAATAAGGGGACAGAGCATGTTGGCACTACCAAGAAGGAATGGGTGAGAGGTACACCTCTAAAAATGCAACTAAGTGATAGAGTCTGATAAGGTAGATAAGGTTGTCCTCCTACCCCAACAATAGGAAGACAGGAGAGAGAAGTGGGTCCCCAAAACTCCATCAGGACTGTGTAGGTGGCCCCAGTGTCCAAGAGGAAGGAGATGGGCCACCCACATACCATGATGGCTACCAGGGGCTCCCTACTAGTGATGGTGGTGGTCAGGTCAAGGGAGTTCGGGTTCCTTCAGTCATCCATAGCCAAGCCTAGGAGATCAGCTGGAGGGTTACAGGGAGTGATGTCCCTCTGTCCTAGTGTAGGACATGGCCCCTTTAGCTTTTGGAAGTTAGGGCAAGCCCTCACCCAATGACCTTGTTGACCACATTTGTAGTAGGAGCCTGGTGGTCTTAGAAGACCAGGGCAATAGCTGGGGCTGGTTGGATGGCCTTTGCCAGCATATGGTACTTTAGTCTTCGAGCCTTCTCATCCCTTCCATGATACACTTTGAAGGCCAGCACCAAAACTTCTGCCTGTGGAGTTAGGAGCACCCTCTCCAGCTTTCTACATTTGTCTTTTATGTTGAGGTAGCTCTGGGGAAAGAAATAAGTCATCAGAAGTTGCTTACCTTCTGGATTTTCAGGGTTCAGATTAGTGTATTGCAATAAAGCCTTTGTGAGGTGTTCTAAGAATCGGGACCAGTTTTCCTGTTTTTCCTGGATGACCTCTTGGAGTTTTTCAAACTTTACTGATTTTGAGGCTGCCCTACAGAGACCAGCCAGGAGGCAGGTTATGAATCTATCTCTGGCTAAAATACCACCTGTGGAATTATAATTCCATCAGGGATCTTGGTCAGGTACTGCCTCAGATCAGTTGGGTATGTTCCATCTGTTTGATGTATCTCATTTGCATATATTCTTGCTGCTCCCAAACTAGCCGGTGCTCATCTGGAAGTAAATAATTACTAAGGATCATATGTACACGATGGAAAGTCAAGCTATGATTGGGTAATGTACTGAAACTCTTTAATAAAGGTGAAGGAGTTCGAGGTATAGGAACCCAGTCTGCTTTAGAGAAGGGTTGGAGCAAAGATCAGTAAATGTTTGGGTATAGAAGTCCTCTTTCCATTTACCAGGCTGCTGGCAGTATGTGTGAAGATCCCATAAGAGTATTTGACCTAGTGTGCCATTAGGTGGCCATGTGGAGCCGTTGTCTAAAAAGGACTGAGTCCAGACCTTATTGAAAAGGTGTATTAGTTTTGATGCTCTGAAGTGGGCATTAATTTTAGAGATTTGAAAATTTTCAGGAGACATCCCAGTAGGGACATTGGAGGTATGCTGGAGGTACAATGAATTACCCATTGGGGCATTATTGATTATTTGTACTGGCATCCCAGTGAGTAATTCAACAACAGCACTCTGCCAGGCTGGGTGTCTGAGTCATCACTTAGATTCCCAGAGGCTATATATGGTGAGTTCTGGACCCACCAGAAAGCAACCCTACTCAAGCCTGGGAATTTATAATCAGCTGTAAGAGCCCGGAGGGGGAGGGGAGTGAGGAATGGCTTTCAAGGGAATATTCTTCCAATGGTCAAAGTCTTATCTTGAACCTTGACCATGGAGGACCAATCCCCTTATACCATAAAGGCTTGCCAGGTCCTATCTGGGAAATTAGGGTCCTCCTTGCCAACTGGAGGGGAAAAAAGCCTACTAATCTGCCAGCGTTTGTGCAGTGATTTTAGCGGTTTGGAAGCAGGAAACATGAAACTGTATGGTTGGTGATGGCCTGTCCCACTAAGTGACCCGCGTGGCAAGAGCTAGCCCACGTGTTAAAATAGATACTCTGGCCTGTTTCTTGGGTCTGTTTGCTTGGAAAACATTTTTACAGCCCTTAATCCTGAGGCAATGACTATCTTTGTTGCTGAAGTATGTTTCGTGTATGCAGCAAAATGATGGATCCTGTTTATATGTTCAGTCTGTTAGCCTGTGTCCTTTTATTGGGGAATTGACTCCATTGATGCTGAGAGATATTAATGACCAATGACTGTTAGTTCCTGTTATTTTTATTGTTGAATTTAGAGTGTGTGTGTGTGTGTGTGTGTGTGTGTGTGTGTGTGTGATATTCTCTTCTTTTGAGTTTGTTGTGAGATGATTAATTTCTTGTGTTTTCTGGAGTGTAGTTACCTTCCCTGTGTTGTTTTCTTTCTAGTATCCTCTGTAGGGCTGGATTAGTAGAAAGATATTGTTTAAATTTGTTTTTGACACTGGATATCATGGTTTCTCCATCTATGGTGATTGAGAGTTTTACTGGGTGTAGAAGTCTGGGCTGGCACCTGTGGTCTCTTAGGGTCTATAAGATATCTGCTCAGGATCTTCCGGTTTTTAGAGTCTCGGTTGAGAAGTCAGGTGTAATTCTGATAGGTCTGCCTTTATATGGTACTTGGCCTTTTTGCTTATAGCTTTTAATATTCTTTCTTTGTTCTGCACATTTAGTGTTTTAATTATTATGTGGTGGGAGTATTTTCCTTTCTGGCCCAATTTATTTGGTGTTCTGTAGGCTTCTTGTACATTTATGGCCATTTCTTTCTTTACTTTAGGGAAGTTTTCTTCTATGATTTTTGTCTAAGATATTTTCTGGACCTTTGAACTGTGAATCTTCACCCCCTTCTCTTCCTATTATTCTTAGGTATGGTCTTTTCATTGTTTCCCAAATTTCCTGGATGTTTTGAGTGAGGAACTTTTTATTTGGCATTTTCTTTGCCAGAATATCAATTTCTTCTGAGATTCCCTTTTCCACCTCTGTATTCTATTGATGATGTTTGTGTCTGTAGTTCCTGTTTTCTTCCCTAGGTTTTCCATCTCCAACGTTGCCTCCATTTGTGTTTTCTTTAGTGCTTCTATTTCCATTTTTTGGTCTTGGACCATCTTGTTGATTTCCTTCATCTGTTTGATTATATTTTCCTGTATTTCTTTAAGGGATTTATTTGTTTCCTGTTTAAAAAAGTCTACCTGTTTGTGTTTTCCTGTATTTCTTTAATGGATTTATTTATATCCTTTTTAAAGGACTTTTGTCTCTGGTATTGGCTGGCTGGTAGTCTGTGGGTGTCTCCAATTGGAGCAGGTCTTCTGAGAGGCAGGTGGGGCTCCATGTCCTGGATTACCTCCTGAGAGGCAAGCAGAGCTGAGGTGGGGATCAGTGTGCTGATCCAGGAATGCAGGTGAAGATGTGTTGTGTGTAGTTTTAAAAACACACGTATTCTTTCTAGGTATCTCTTCCCAAGATCTAGGCCATGTTCCAAGAATAGCCGCCTCCATGTTGCCAGCTGGCATTTCCCCAAGAGCGCCGCCCATTCCTGCAGCTGACTTTCTAAGCCACCAAACAACCACCCCTCCTGAGAATGCCTGGAGCTACTGCTCATAACCACTGACTGACTGCCCTGGCAGCCTGCTTTCTCCTGCCCACCTGAGTCACTGTAGATGGAAAACACCAGACAGTCTTAGTATTTTAAAATCAGCCAGATGACACAACTGCTGGGCACAGAATCCATTGTCCTAAATCCATCAGCCATTTTATATCAGAATTCTTCCAGTTCTAATAGTCCCCAGGGCTACATGATGTCCATGCTTCTCTCTCCAAGCCTGGCTGAAAGCCTTTCTCTACCTCATCTCCTCCTCTTCCTCCTGGGACCTAGAAAATCCCGCCTCTTTATCTTCACCCAGCAATTAACTTCTGCCGTCTTTATTGACCCAATTACGGAACCTCCCCCTACAGAGATGTGGTCTGAAAGGAAGATGGAGCTCTGATAGGGTAGGGCAGGACAGAGCTCATGGTTGCCTGGGGTCCCAGCAAGCAAGGGTCGGGGGAATTGGGGATAGGGGAGTCTCACCTATGTGTCCCAGGTTGGAGTAGGCCTCCAAGGAGATACTGTCTTTTTAACCAGTGTGTATTTCTGGCTTATTTATAAGAGAAAATCAGGTGTTCATAGATGTTTTGACTGTGTCTATGTCTTCAAGTTGACTCCATTGGTCAACATGCCTGTTTTATGCCACTATCATGCTGTTTTTATTTCTATAGCTCCGTGGTAAAATTGAGATTGGGGATAGTAGAGTCTCCAGCAGTCTTTTTATTTTTAAGTACTATTTTAGATTGCCTTGTGTGTGTGCGCGCACGTGCGTACGTGCGCGCGTGCATGCATGTGTGCATGTGTGTGCTTTCATATGGAGCTGAAAATTACCTTTTCAATTTCTGTGAAGAATCTTGTTGGAATCTTGAGAATTGCATTGAATCTGTAGATTGATTTTGGTAGCATGGCCATTTTCACTATATTAATCCTACCAATCTATGAGTGTGGAAGATGTTTCTACCTTCTGGTGTCTTTTTCAATGTTTTTTTTTTTTTTTTTTTTTTTTTTTACACCACTTTTTTTCAACCTGAGCACCTCAATATAAAACTAAACACTGGTGAACTGTTTCTCCTTACTAATTTTGAGTTACTGTAAATGTACACGTTCTGCTAGCAGAGATCAACACTTAAATAGATTAAATCATCTGACACATGGTAGATTTCATATAATGAAAATACCTAAAATAATTAGCACAATATACTGATTAAAATAAAATGGACTTCAAAAAACAAGGCTTCAAGATTACTAATAACATTGTAATACTTATGTTACAAATTGCAAGTACGGTGTTTATTATAGTTCTAGCCATGTAAGAACAGCAAAGCCCCTTCCTTTCATAGGGGGAGAAAGAAATAATTAGCTGTTTTAGTAACTGTACATTTTGTATATGTTTAGGCAATTCTTAAATATTACAGGAAATAATAAACATATGGAGACTACAATGCAGTACTCTACAGTACAGCTGAATATTTAAAATAATCAAGTTTGAATGTACATAATGGTTAATGCACTGACTAATCATGTCCAAAGGGAAGCAGAGCCCCCTCCCTGTTCTAGACAGACCTCTATGTAATAGCCAACAGTGATTAAATAGAAAGCAGATACCTGGTTTGTTTCCACTTTGTCTTAAAAAGAAGCTCCTATGAAGGGACCACTATCCATTACAATGCACTTATCAGTTTTTATATTCCTAAAACAGGATGGGGTTACATGTGACAATTTTTTTTCTTCAATTAAATTTTAAGAAGTAACATGACTGAATAAAATTAAGATGCCACCAATATTCCTTCTTTCTGGAGATATAGGACTTTTTTCTTGGGATTACTTTATTAATATGTGAAATGTAGGCTTTTTAAGACAATCAAAGAAAATTACCATTTGCTTGGCTTTTGTTGCTAAGCATAAATATTTTTAGTCTTCTAAAAATGTTCTTCTAAAGCATACATTAGTAATTTTGAATCTTCCATACCTGACTATCATCCCAGTTTGGAGACTGGGTGGGTTAAGAGTGGGTCCATACCCACTAGAGATGAACTGTTCCCCTGCACTTTCCCATGGAACAAGTGTATACACAGTTCTCATTTTCCTTTCTACTGCTGGAGGAACACATGCATGTTATTAAAAATTAAGTTCAAAACACTCAAAATAATTCAGTATTAGAAACTTGATTCTACCATAGTCTCTTTTTGGAAGTCACACTGGGCCGGCTAAATGCTCCCAATTCCATGGTTTTTGCCATTTAGGAAGTTGACACTGGAGTTCAGTTACTACAACACTGGCTTCTGGCTGGCTGTGCAGGCTCAGTAAGGTCTACTCCTCGTCCTCTGGCTGAGTTTGCGCCTGGATTTTGTGGTTCGTTCTTTGGCAGCTTTTTAGCTATTGCCATAAATATTTCATTTACATTCATTGATGTCTTAGCTGATGTCTCCATAAATAATAAGCTGTTGTCATCTGCATAGGACTGTGCTTCCTGGAAGTCAACAGCTCTTTTATTTGCTAAGTCAGCCTTGTTTCCTGACAAAGCTATCACAATATTAGGACTTGCTTGCCTTTGAAGTTCTTTAACCCAGTTTTTTGCTCTCGAAAAGGACTCCTCATTTGTAATATCATACACAACTATGGCGGCTTGTGCTCCTCGGTAGTACATTGGTGCTAGGCTATGATACCGTTCTTGGCCAGCTGTATCCCATATTTCAAATTTTACTGTTGTGTCATCAAGACACACAGTTTGGGTTAGAAAGGCAGCCCCAATGGTACTCTCTTGAAACTCATGAAATTGGCCTTTCACAAAGCGAAGCACCAGACTTGATTTGCCAACAGCAGACTCTCCTAGAAGTACCAGTTTGAACTGGCATATTTTATTTCCAGTATTTGGCCCGTTGGGTCTTGTTGCTCCTCGATTAGCCATGTCCAAATTATAAAGAAGTCCCTGATTTCAGATTCCTAAATGAACTTCCAGGATGCAAGGTATCAATGTTTTCTTCTTTCTGGAGAAAATACCTGGGGCGCGGTTTCCGGCAGCGAGGCCACGCACGGCCGGGAGATCGGACGCGCCGCAGTTGCAGCGGCGTCGCCTACTCGCTGCTTCTCACACTGGCCGACGCGGGACTCCGAGCGCCGTGCCGCCCCTGCCGGGCTGCGTCTCCGCCTCTCTGCTCCGCCTTCCTCTCTCCTCCTCCAGAGTCGCCGCGCTGGAGTTCAGAGGACTTCTTCCTCCTCCTCGTCGTCCTCTTCCTCCTCCCTCCCTCTCCTCCCCTCAGACCGCCCCGGCTCCTCCTTCTTCAATGTTTTAAATGTTTTTATTATACAAGTCTTTCACTTGCTTGATTTGAAATTATTTTTGAGGCTATTATCAAAGGTAGTGTACCTTCCCTGATTACTTTCTTTTTTTTTTTTTTTTTTTTAACTTGGGTTTTTCTTTTTTACATTTGGCAAACATCCCCTTCCTCCCCCCTTCCTTATGGGTGTTCCCCTCCCCACCCTCCCCCCATTGCCGCCCTCCCCCCGACAGTCTAGTTCACTGGGGGGTTCAGTCTTAGCAGGACCCAGGGCTTCTCCTTCCACTGGTGCTCTTACTAGGATATTCATTGCTAGATTATTTTCTTAATTCATTTGTCATTTGTATATATAGAAAAGCTATTAATTTTTTTTTTTTTTTTTTTTTTTTTTTTTTCAGAGCTGGGGACCGAACCCAGGGCCTTGTGCTTGTTAGGCAAACGCTCTACCACTGAGCCAAATCCCCAACCCCAAAAGCTATTAATTTTATATATTAATTTTGTATCCTGCTATTTTGCTAAAAGTGTTTATCAGCTATAGAAGTTCCCTGGTGAATTTTTAGGGTCATTTATGTATACATTTCTACCATGTACAAGTAAAGATACTTTGACTTCATATTTTCACATTTTCTTGATCTTCAATTGGCTTATCACTCTAGCTAAGCCTTCAAGTACAATATTGAATAGGAATGAAGAGAAGGAACAACCCTATTTGATTCTGATTTTAGTGAAAATGCTTTGAGTTTCTCTCCATTTATGTTGATGTTGGCTATGGGTCTGCTGTATATCACCTTTATTATGTTGAGGTACATCCCTAGACTCCTTAGGACTTTTTTTAAACTTATTTTTATTTTTTATTTTATTTTAAATTTATTTATTTTTATTTTTTAATCCTTTTTTACAGTCCAGACTTCATCCCCTCCTGGTCTCACCACCACCACCACTCCCAATCCCATACCTTTTCCCCCCTCATCTCCATGAGAATGTCCCCGCCCACCACCCTTACCCCACCAGACCTCCCCACTCTGTGGGGCCTCAAGTCTTTAGAGGGTTAGGTGCATCTTCTCTGACTGAACCCAGACCAGGAAGTCCACTGCTGTATATGTATTGGGGGCCTCATATCAACTGGTGTGTGCTGCCTGGTTGGTGGCTCGGTGTCTGAGAGATTTCCAAGGTCCAGATCAGTTGAGACTGCTGGCCTTCCTATGGGGCCACCCTCCTCCTTCCAGATCCCCCCCCCAATCCAACCACAAGAGTCCCCAGCTTCTGTCCATTGGTGCTGGTATCTGCATCTGACTCTTTCAACTGCTTGTTAGGCCTCTCAGAGGGCAGCCATGCTAAGTTCCTGTCTTCAAGCACACCACAGCATCAGAAACAGTGTCAGGGCCCCAGGACTCCCTTTGAGCTGGATCCCAATTTGTGCCTGTCACAGTACCTCCTTTCTCTCATTCTGTTCTCCATTTTTGTCCCTGAAGTTGCTTCAGACAGGAACAATTCTGGGACTGTGGGATGGCAACCCCATCCCTCTACTTGATGTCCTGTCCCTTCGCTAGTAATAGACTCTACAAATTCCCCCTCCCCACTATAGAGCCCTTCATCCAAGGTCCCTCCTTTTGAGTCCTGAGAGTCTCTCACCTCCTGGGTGGACATACATTCTAGAGGGTCTCCCCACCTCCTACCTCCTGAGGTTGCCTGTTTCCATTCTTTCTGCTGTCCCTCGGGGTTTCAATCCTGCCCCCTACCAATACCTGATCATGTTTCCCCCTTTGCCTCCCTGTCCCCTCTCACACCCAGATCCCTCTCTCCCTCTGCCCTCCCATGACTGATTTCTTCTCTCTCACAAGTAGGATTGAGGCATCCTCAATTGGGTCCTTCAACTTGTTAACCTTCTTGAGTGCTCAGAACATTTGTCATGAGAAATGTTGGACCTTTTCTGCATCTAATGGGGTGATCATATGGTTTTTGTATTTCAGTCTGTTTATGTGGTAGATTACATTTGTTGAACCATCCCTGCCTCTCTAGGATGAAGTCAACTTGATCATGGTGGATAATTTTTATGTATTCTTGTATTTTATTGAATGCATTTTCACTTATGTTCACAAGGTAAACTGGTCTGTAATTCTCATTTTTGTTGGGTCATGACCAGGAATCCCCAACAAGACCTCAATGCCACACAACTAATCGAACATGGAAAAACTGAGCTGGTGCCTACATAGAATCTTTGTTCCTATGTTAGTGTCTTTGGTATGGAAAGCTACTCTGCAGATTGCCAAAAGAGAAAGCACCAACCCAGCCATCAAACCTTTGACCTACAATGCTGCCATGCCTGAAAACTATGCTAGGTCATTAGTGGCACAAAGACTGTGGGAGTAACCAACCAATGCTTGATTTGACTTAAGGCCCATTCCATGAGGTGGAACCTATAACTGACACTGCTTGGGTGACCAAGAACCAGAGACTAGGTAGCCTAGATCTAGGGCAAAACCAAATACTACTAGTCTTAAAAAAGTCGAAGTAGTGATAAAATTTCTCCTAATGATTTTCTCCTATACTCTTATCTGTGCCTTCTTCAGCCATTATCAGAGAAGCTTCCTCCTGCAGCAGATGGGAACAAATTCAGAGACCCATTATTCACTCAATAGAGAGTTGTTCAGTTTTCATGAGTCTGCATACTTTCTGCTGTTTCTGTTATTATTGATATACAACTTTAATTCATGGTGGTCAGATAAGATGTCAGGTGTTGATTCAATTTTCTTGTATCTATTGAGACTGGCTTTGTGTCCAAGTAAGTGGCCAGTTTTGGAGAAAGTTCCATGTGGTGCCGAGAACATATATTCCTTTATGTTTAGGCAAAATGTCTTATAACTATTTTCTGGGTCTATTTATTTTATGACACCAGTTAGCTTTAGCATTTCTGTTTAGTTTTTGCTAGATGACTTGTATATTGATAAGAGTAGGGTATTGAAGTCACCACCGTGACTGTGTGAAGTCAATATGTGATTTTAGCTGTAGTCAGGTTTCTTTTCTGAACTTGGATACCCTTCTCTTTGTGCATAAACGTTGAGAATCAAAATATCCTTTGTTGGAGTTTCCTTTGAAGAGTATGTGGTGTTTGAAGTGAAAACGTAAAAGTTCTTTGGAAAGTTGGTTGGATGGTGTTCTGCTGGGGCAAATATGTGAAGGAACATTTAGCTGAAGCAGACACAGGCAAAAGGATGTCCTGCTGAAGCAAATGAAAGGACACATGATGAAAGATTCTTTGCTAACAACACTTATGTATTGGTCCAACTTATATTGCATAGTTGAACTGCATTTGTCAGAACTTCATAGAGAGAAATGCACCAAAATATTTCTGGTGATGTACTGTAGTTTCTCACCACTGCCTTGGACTTGGGCTGATTGTCAGAGTTATGTCAGCTGAGACAGATGCAGGTGGTGGGGCAAGACACATGCTGGGGCAAGACCTGTGGAGGACACGTGATGTTTGGAGGGATATAAATAGAATGCTATGGACAGTGGTCAGGGCTGAGCTTGGCTTGCTTATAGAACAAGCTGTGCATTGCTTGTGGGTCTCATATCTTCGATGATCTTCACTTCCTTGAAAGAGACACACCTGATAACTTCTGGCCTTCCTCATTGTCCCTCCTGCTGACTCAAGCCAAGGCTGAGGCCTGGCTGTTTCTGCTAGGTCGTGCCACCACTGCTGATTTGTGTTTGTTATCCTGACTCTACTGTACTGGACTGCTGGTGTGTCCATGAAGTGTTTGTGAGTGGATTAAGCTGATGCTGCCTGCTAACCTGTGAATTGATTTGCCAGTGTCTAGACAACACAGAATGGAGTTGCTCCAAAGAACCTTTCTAAACAGGTCTACTTCCCCTGTATCCTTTCCATCCCAATACCACTACCTCTGGTGGGTGGTGGGCTACAAGGGAGGTTAAAGCATTTAAGAACCATCGTTATAAATAAGTGTTGGAAAAAATTAAAGTTACAGGTGTCCTTCCCTATCCTCTCTGATGAATTTTGATTTGAAGTGTGGGAGCCGAATTGGATTTGGGCCTAGTAGCCTTGTCACTGTTTGGCCTTAGCCTTAGATTGTAGGATCAAAAGCCTCTCCCTGTAATTTAGGGCACAAGAAGTTTGCATTCATGGAATGTTTTCAGCTGGAACAAGACCCTTCTGGGTCTCCAACAAGGTTTGACCCCTGCTGAGCCCTGCCCTTGAATGTGGAAGCTTTTTGTTCCCAACTGGCAGTCTGGCCAGGTACTTCTCACCTGAGTCAGAATTAGGCTGGCCTTCCTGGTTATTTCCCTAATTTATTCAGGCCACTTAGTTGGTCCTTTGTTACCGAAGTCTCAGCCAGGGTTCCCCACTGTGCTTGGCAGATTCCTGCTAAGTGGTGTTCTTTGGATATATAGTTGGTCAATAAAGAAACCAGAAGCTCTCTTCCTCTTCTGGCTTGATGCGAATAACCTGTGTGTGTGTGTGTTTCTTTCATCCCACAGGCTTTCGCCCGATTCTCGGTACCGTGTCGGTGCTGGTGCCGACATTGAAGTATATTTTGTCAAATAGTAAAATGGTTACATATGCTTGCATCTTGGGTCCATTTACTTGGAATACCTTTTCCATCCTTTTTCCCTGTGGTGATATCAGGGTGTGATTATTGGCTTCAGTAGAGGGATAATCCCTCTTTCTTTCTTTCTTTCTTTCTTTCTTTCTTTCTTTCTTTCTTTCTTTCTTTCTTTTTCCTTCCTTATTTATTTATTTATTTATTTATTTATTTATTTATTTATTTATTTAATGTGAGTACACTGTAGCTGTCTTCAGACACTCCAGAAGACGGCATCAGATCTCATTACAGATGGTTGTGAGTCACCATGTGGTTGCTGGAATTTGAACTCAGGACCTCTGGAAGCAGTCAGTGCTCTTAACTGCTGAGCCATCTCTCCATTCCGTAATTCCTGTTTCTTAAACCCAAACAGTTAGTCTGTGTCTTTTTATTGGGAGAATTGGGACCAGTGATGTTCATAATTATCAATGAGCAGTGTTTTTTGATTCCCATTATTTTGTTATTTTGGTGTATGTTTCCCCCCTCCTGTTGATTTACTCTTTTGGGGATCATGTCTCCCCAAAATGGTTAGTCTCTTTAATTGAAAATTTCCTTCTAGTACCTTCTGTAGAGCTGTGTTTATAAAATCTCTCAGATTTGGTTTTATTGTGGAATAGTTTTATTTCTCCATCTGTTGTGATTCAAAGTTTTTCTAGATATAGTAGTCTGGCTTGCATTTATAGTCTCAGAGCTTATAGAACATCTGTTCGGGCCCTTCTGGCTTTCAGAATCTCCACTGAGAAGTCAAGTGTTAGTCCAATGTGTCTGTCTTGGTTACTTGGTCTTTTTCCCTTGTAGCTTTTAATATTATTTAATTGTTCTGTGTGTTCAATAGTATGGGTTGTGGGGAATCTCTTTTCTGATTAAGTCTATTTGGTATCCTGTATGTTTTCTGTACCTTGATAAACACCTCCTTCTTTAAGCCATGACAATTTTCTTCTGGGAATCCCATGGTTACGATTATGGAGACAGACCCTCTTACAGAGTTGGCAAACGGTGAATCTTTCTCTCAGCTAGGTACAGTATCATCCCCTGGCCTCACACTCTGTAGATCTGACTCAAATCACACAGTACAGTGGTTACTATCATCTTTAATATATTTTGATGAAAGAGGCAATCTTGAGCATGGGAACTTGTGAAGAGGAGATGAAATTCTTAGTGGATGTGTACAGTTGAAATGAGTATAACCATATCAAGGAGGCCAGTGCCTCAGACTAATCACAATGGCAAGGCCTCCTGCTGGTTCTGGTGTGTATGTTGATAGTGTATTGAGAAAGCATCAGCAGTAGCTTCCCTCTCCTGGATGAATGAAGCATGAGACTGCTCTCCTACAGAGATCCCCCTAACTTCCTTTAGTTCTATATTATAGACTCCAGTGTACAACCCATTCACTTCCAGCTTCTCTACACAAGTGTCTGTCATTTCTTCATTCCCCTTAACTCATCAGGTCAGTCCCAAAGCCATGCAGGTTACATCAGGAACTGTAGCATTAATTTTCCTGAGATATAAAAACAAATGTTCAATGTATAAAATTTTCACCTGTCAATAAAAAAAAATCACAAAAAAGCACAAGCAGAATTAGAAGGTCAGATATCCGGTAGAGATTGGAGTTCTGGGATAGGCACAGGTGCAGGGGAAGATTATTGGAATGGCCTACAGCTAATTCAACAATGGCCACCTGTGAATGGATAGTCCAAGGATCCTGTAATTGTTCAGTCTGCAAGGCTGGATGTCTCAGCTGGTTTTCAGTATATTCTGGAATCCTGAAGAAGGAGGCTGTAATGCCACTGAAGGAATGGATGGACTTGACAGCAGGGGTGAGAGCAAGCAGGCAAAGAGAGAGGTAGCTTTCTTCTTCCATGCCTTTTATATGTTTCCAGCAAAACATGTGGCCCATGTAGATCTTCCCACCCAAAGAGATCTGGATTAAATATGTACCTTCCCTCCTCAAAGATCCAGATTAGGAGTGGGTCTTCCCCACTTCAAATGACTTAAGAAAAAACCCCTCACAGGTACGCCCAGTTATTTGAGTTTTAGTTATCTACAGGTAGTCAGGTTGACAACCAATAATAGCCATCACACAGTGACAGAGGTCATTATACATTTCCTATACACTGGTTGGTAAATCATGGAGGCGGGATATAGCACCATTGGGAAATGTTTGCTATATGTGAAAATGTGCTTTTGGATGACAGTCATAGCATTTGGATCTGGCTAGTAGTTTGCCCATATATTCTAAAGGGACTTGCCTAACAGAAAGATTTTATATACAGGTGAGAAATATATAGCTATTCAAAAAGAAAGCTACAGATAACTCGAACTGTAATTAGACACTGGAACAGAAACATTCCAACCTCCCCATAGTTACTGAAACTCTGTAACCAGTCAGTTAGCTTAGTATAATACAGACTCTTTGAGAACTTTAGTTCACTCTGTCACAGATGATGACCTCATCTCAGAGTTCACATTTTGGTTAGGTTTCCATTAGCTATATACGAGACCATGTGGTCTCTGAGGTCACAGTAGCTGGGGAAGGAGTGAGAGGGAACAGCTGGCATCCAGATGAGGCTCTTGTGACTTTGCCTCTACTATCTATGAGAGAGTGACAGTATCTCCATTACCCTATCCCTGGCTAACTCTACTGCTTTGCTGACTGGTGGCTACCATTAAATGGCAAGGGATTGAAGAATGGCATCCTGCTATGCCTGGACAGAGGGGCAGCAGGCAGCAAGGACTAAACATTCTGTTTCTGCAACTATGGCTTATGACCATATAGGCCTCATGACCTGCAGCTGTGCCTTGTAACAGCCTCACCTGCAGTTGCCTTTTCATGTAGTTATGCATGTGTGTCCCTTCACCTCTCTGAGAAAGAGAAAAAGGGAAACAGCTAATCTCTCTCCTCCCATTACCCAATCTGCCAAATTGAAATGTCCTCTTAGAAGTCCACATATTTTTCCTCTTGTCAGATGAGGAATCAGAGTCAAAAGCATCAGGGCCTCTTTTACTAAAGTTTTTAATTTTCAATTTTTTGGATTTGTGCATATCACTGTAATGCCAGGGGACAGAAGAGGACATCATATCCCTTGTTGCTTGAGTTACAGCAGTTTTGAGCATGCACTTTCCTATATTTAAGCTATGCCCAGGGTAACAGTCTCCTTCTGCTACCTGTGGTTCAAGATGAAGAACTCTTGGCTTCTCCAGCTTCGTGTCTGCCTGCACCCTGCCGTGCTTCCCACCGTAACGATAATGGACTAAACCTCTGAAACTTTAGCCAACCTCAGTTAAATGTTTTTCTTTTTAAGAGTTGCCTGGTCATGGTGTCTCTTTATAGCAGTGGAAACCCTAACTAGACAGAGAAGTAGTCCATTTTTACATGCCCTAAATTCAAACAAAACCTCCCTGAACAGTTCCACTCTCTCTGTTCAGATCACAAGTAGTCCAAGTCCACATTAAAAGTTTTACTTACTAAATGTCTCTCTTCATTTTCCTGGATGGTCTCATTTGGGAAACACAGCTTTTTACAATATAATTTATACAATTTTTACAATAATAATTAAAAAAATCACTATCCATAAATAACAACATTATTTATTAATTTAAACATAAAGTTCCATAGTTTCATCATATAAATGTTATGGCAATATTTACTAGGACAAGTGTACAACTTTGATTCTTCAAAACTCTGGTTGGACATTGGATCAGAGACTTAAGTACTGGCCATGAATATATCAGGACTGAAGTTCGGATCATAAAACCCAGGTAGAAATGATGGAACATCTGTAATTCTAGGCTTAGAATGCATAGACAAATGGTCCCCAGGCAAGCTAAGAGTGTCTAGCTACATTGAGGCTATAGAGGAAGCTCAGTAGCCTGTAGCATGCTGCTCTTCTACAGGACCAGAGTTGAGTTTCCAACACCCACATCAAATGACTGAAAACCACTTGTGACTCCAGCTCCAGGAGATCCAATATTGTCTTCTGGTCTCTCTTGGCTCCTGTATCACGCACTTGTATGCACACATAATACAAGGTGGGGGGTGTGGGAAGGGGAGAGATGTTGAAAATAAGATTGAAAGTGGAAAAGTGGTGAGCTCTGGTTTGAGAGACCTTGACTTAATGGAAAATGTGAAAGAGCAGCTAAGGATGATCCTGGGTATCCAAATTCAGGCTGACACAGAGAGGCTCCTCAGACTGTCCTCGCCTCAAGCTCCTTGAACAATTTTTCACAGTGCACCTGCACTTTCAGTTTCCACATCTGCTCTTGTAAAACCCCTACATAGAAACTGTCAGTGATCACAGCCTCTCGAATTTTTGATGATTTTTTTCAGGTTCTAAGAGTACAGGATTCTGCTTTTAGAATTCCAAGAGATGTAGTTAAATATAACCAATGCTTTCCCCAAGCCCAGTCTGCTGTTACATCGAAGACCACACTGCTTGATTCAACTCTAATCAAAACCATTGTTTTGTCCTGTACCATGGAAAGCTAATCTCTGAAATTTTCCAGTCTATTTCACAGTTGTGATGTTGGTTCTATCCCCAGGAGGAGAGGTTGGATGCTGCCCAATCTCTCTATCACCTTTCGGTGCCCTGTCCCTTTTTTTTTGAGACACGGTCTCTCTATATATCCCTGCTATCCTGGAACTCACTATGTAAAACTGGCTGGCCTCAAACACAGAGATTCACCTGCTTCTGCTTCCCAAGTGCTGGTATTAAAGACATAGCACAATGCCAAGAAAATAGTAATTACAATACTTTTTGAAAACTTTAGTTTTAGTTTTATGTGTATGGGTGCCTTGCCTGCTGTCTTAGGGTTTCTATTCCTGCATAAACATCAGGACCAAGAAGCAAGTTGGGGAGGAAAGTGTTTATTCAGCTTACACTTCCACATTGCTGTTCATCACCAAGGAAAGTCAGAACTGGAACTCACACAGGGCAGGAAGCAGGAGCTGATGCAGAGGCCATGGAGAGATGTAATTAATGCCTTGCTTCCCCTGGCTTGCTCAGCTTGCTCTCTTATAGAACCCAAGACCACCAGCCCAGGGATGGCACCACCCACAATGGGCTGTGTCCTCCCCCTTGATCACTAATTGAAAATAATGTCTTACAGCTGGGTTTCATAGAGGCATTTCCTCAACTGAGGCTCCTTTCTCTGTGATTACTCTAGCTTATGTCAAGTTGACACTCAAAACCAGTCAGTACACCTGTATACATCTAAGTGCCCATAGAGACCAGCATTGGTTCATCAGGAACTGGACTGGCAGTCATTTCTCTAGCCCCTGTTTTTCTGGTCCTGCCACCTGTTTTTATGACTACTCATGTTCTTCCTCACTTGTGAATACATTCTCGTCTGCTTTATTCTGACTTTTATCATCACTGACATTGTAGCATTGCTAATCTTCTAATGTGGCACCTTGTTCTTAAACCTCTGGTGCTCTTTCCACATTTTCATATAGCTATGATCAGTAGTCTCTTTGACCTATAACTTCTAAATTAGTATCAGAAGTCTCATCATAATCATTATCAAGTGTTTATAACTTATTTTAATTTTTTTTAATCACTTCATTTATTTATTTTAGGAGCACGTGGGTACATGCATGCCATAGCATGTGGGTGGAGGCCAGAGGAGAACTATGAGTATCGGTTCTCTCCTTCCATCTTGGGGTTCCCGGGGATTAAAATCAAGGCCATTGGACCTGATTGAGAGCAGAGGAACCATTTGCCAGCCCATTTTTAATGGGTCACCTCACAGTCAAACTAACATGAGTGAATGAGCACTTAGTAAATTCTTTGTGCCAAAATTGAAGCCAATGTTTTCTTTTTTAAAATCTTATATTTGGTAGATCTTCCCTCATCATTTATGAGATCATTTATATGGTCAAATCATGACACATTCTAACTGTGCTTCGCTTCTCTCTTGTGAGGCAGAGCTCTGGAAAGATGGACTCCTGACTACTCTCGGGAGTCACAAAGAACAATTACACAGAAAATTGCTTTTCAGGGGAACAAAATCCAGCTGGTGATGGAATGAATGAACAAGGACAGAAGAAAAATCTATTCTGCTAACAGTAATAAGAATATCAATTACATAAATGAGGAAGAGCAATTAAGAACTGCATAAAGTAGACTAGATAAGATGGATGAAGCTAAGGAGGGCATGGTGACAGGAACTGGAAATAGATGTCTCCTGAGAGACACAGCCAGAGCATGTCAAATACAGAGGTGAATGCTAGCAGCAAACCACTGAACTAAGAACAGGACCCCTGTTGGAGGAATTAGAGGAAGGATTAAAAGAGGAGAGGCTTGCAACCCCCATAAGAACAACAATGACAACCAACCAGAGCTTCCAGGGACTAAACCACTACTGAAAGACTATACATGGACTGACCCAGGGCTCCAGCTGCATGTGTAGCAAAGGAAGGCCTTGTTGGGCACCAATGGAAGGAGAAGCCCTTGGTCCTGCCAAGGTTGGAACCCCAGTGTAGGGGAATGTCGGAAGGGGCAGGAGTGGGGGTAGATGGGGAAGGGAACACCCTTATAGATGAAGGGGAGAGGGATGGGATAGGGGGCTTATGTCCAGGAAACTGGGAAAGGGAATAACGTTTGGAATGTAAATTTTAAAAAAAATAGGGGAAAGAAAGGGGAAGAGGAACTGTGGGAGGGTGGACTGAAGGGAATAGTGACTAGACTGTAGAAAAGTAAAGGTAATAATAAAAAAAAATTCAGGAAAAAAAATTGCAAAACCTCCCCTACCCCCCCCAAAAAAAGAAAAGAAAAGAAAGAAAAGAAAAAAGAAAATACTAAATAGAATGAGGAAATGCAGAACCAGAAGACAGACACCATTTGTTCTCTCTCATTTATTGTTCCTAACTCCAAGTCTTTAGGTGTGAGCATATAACATGGAATCAGGAAAATAAAAAGAATAAAAAGATATCATGGGATTGGGGAGTAGAATGGTATAGTAGGATGCAGGTGATATGAAAAAGAAATTAGACAAAACAGGGCAGAAGATTTTAATTAAGGAGGAGGAAGGGAAATGTAGAGGAGAAAGGGGGGAGTGGAAATAGCATTAAGCATACTTAAAAAGGTCAAAGGAAAACATATCAGTTTTATTTGTCAAATATTACCTATAAAACATAGGTATGCTTATAGACACACATCTATAGTTTAAATGAAGTTAAGCAACATCGGGAGACAACCTTCTATCAAAAGATATAGACTAGCCAATAAGAACTACAGGCATGAGAAACTCTCTTCTGAGATGTTGGTCAGGATAGTCCAAGTGACTCCCAAAACAGTACAGTCTAGAGTCTATTGCCATTGTCCTAATTGCCTTGCAGAAGTTGAAGGTTAAGTCCCTATTATTGAAGACATGTGATTGGAGGCTGGACTCAGAGCAGCTGAGCTGGATCTGACCTGAACACCTCTTCCCTGTGATCTGGAGCTGTGTAATCCCTGCTATGTAAGCTACTGAAAGAGAAGCAAGCAATTTTCCTACCCAATTGTGAGATCTCTGAAAAACATCAAGATTTCCTAAAATACAATGGTACTCATGTCTTGGTCATGGAACTCTTTATCAACTACTTGGGGCTAGTGAGGGCATGGATTTTAGAGGGAAACTTGTTATCACCACTTTACTAAGTCAGCGTAATTCTCAACTCCATCCTAAAACCATATCTTATATCCGCTAAGAAGTATAGTCCACAAACCTCACTAAAGTAATTTCTTTGTGCAACAGAGGCAAGTTGGCATTTCTGGTTAAAATGCAGATTACATCTGATCATGTGGAGCCCAGTCCCAGTAAATGCCACAAAGAGCTACAGGGCATAGTGGCAAACCCCTACAATTGTAGCATCTAGGAGGAAAAGGGAAGAAGATTGAGGTAACATTGGAGCCAGACTGATCTTCATTATGATCTGGCCTACCAGATTCATAGTGCAAGACTCTCAAAATAACAATAATGCATCTTATAGAGGATTTTTAATCTGGCAACATGACTACTCTGGAATCACATTCAAGGACCTAGGTCTGTGTGATCCGGCTGGAAAGCAGACATGCCCGTAGTACCTGTCTTTAATCCCACTGGTTGAAATCCAGACATGCCCTTAGCATATACATTTAATTTCTAACAATGAAGGTAAAATTAGTTTGTAGAAGGAAGTAGCCATGTTTGTAAGTAGTGTCTAATTGAGAGGCTGACAAAGTGACAGACAAGAGAAAGATTTGACAGAATGAGTCAAAGCTACAATACATACAACATTCAGGAGAATGGACAGAAATGAGAGGGCAGAATGGGTGAGGAATGGAGAGCAGTTCCATGAATGCAGTTCTGTTGAGTTCAGGCAATGTGAGTTCATTTGAGTTCAGTCCTGTAGGTTCAGTTGAGCTCAGTTCAATCCAGAACAGTTTATTCCAGAGCAAGTTCAATCACACAGATGAATTCATGGAATTCAGAGGCAGATTTTCCAAGGAGGGCAAATTAATCAGAAGCCAGTTTGAATCAGTCAGCTTGGAAGAATAGAAATTTCTAGCTCTAGGTATAGGGATAGTTAGAACAGAGAAGGAAACTTTCTGGACTCTGTCCAAGCCATGGTTTCACACAGGTTGGGTAGAGCTCTCATCTCATCACTTCATCTGAGAAAATAAATATCACATTTACAATATTTTGAATTAAAAAAGAGAACTGCATAAAGTAACAAAATATGCCATATATATATATATATATATATGGATTGGATTTTGTCATGTTAAATATATATAGACTTAAGCAAAACCAGCAAGAGGCTTGAAAGGGAGAACTCCGTCAGTCCTGCCGGAGTCACGTGTCTGATTCACATGCCCAGCTATCCTCAGGACTGAGTCTCCATTAATCTTGGTGAAAGCAACATACCAGGACCCAGTGGCTCTCGTCTGCCTGGGCTCCTTTGCCCACTGTGCTTTCACAAACCTGGAAAGTTCCAGAATGAAACTTCTGCCTTACTCCAAGGCCCAAATTCACGCTCAGGTTTGGTTGTGCAGTGCCCTATGAATGGGAAATTGTACACAAAGGGTGACAAAGAGCTAAGTTAAGGCCCCTGAAGACAGACAAGTCCATTTTTGAATCAGGCTGTGGTAGGTGCATTCAAATTTGTTAGTTTTAAACTCATGGTCTTCACTCTCTGAAATATTACTCTCAAGTGGCACTAATGCACGATAAATTATACTACATAATTAACTTTTACAGTTTCAACAATCAGATGAGAGCAGGAGACAAAAGATGAAGTTGGCAAGACAAGTTAAATGTGATTTAGGGCATCATGGATAAGGTGAGCGGCCTTACAAAGAATCAGCCTACATTTTCCAGTTCTCAACTGTGACCCTGCACCTGGGTTTTAATGCCTGCAAAAGTGGACACAGGCAATGCTAATGCAGAGTCCCCAGTGAAGAGAACTTCCTGAGTCCTCAGTAAAACATGACATCAACTAGAAGTTTCAGTATCTGGTGGTCAGAATATAAATTAGTATCAATGATAAGAAGGGAAACTTGGTGTTTCCTTTAAAAAAAAAATAGATTCAGGGACTGGAAATGCAGCTCACGAGGCAGGACACCTGCCTAACTTTCAAGAAGCTTGGATTTCAATGGCAAGGACTGAGAAAGCCAGCAGTGATCTCCCATGCTTGGGTTCAGGATCAGAAACTCGAACTCTGCTGTATGTGAAACCCAAACCCAGTGTGGCACACAGGAGACCTGCCTCAAACAAACCAAACCAAATATAGAAGTGCTACAGAGTAATACTCTCCCACTGTTGAGTATGTGTGCATATGTATATGGATTTGTTTTAATCAAACATTTTACAGAGAACTTTATACTGCCTTCATTACTGTACACTGTTCATAAAGCCCAGGACACACAATCAAGGAGGTGGCCATCACAGAGGAACCAGTAAGAGAATGTGGCATACATAACCAACTGCATAGACACGGTGGCATGGGTACAGCGTGAGGGAAGTTTAATGATAGAATAGCCTGAAGTGACAGTCATCTTAGAGCCTGCGGCCATGGTGCTGAACTGTGGGAAGCCGTGGCCCACAGCCTCTGCAGTGCAGTGAGAGACGGAGAGCAGATGCCTAGGTCTCAGAAAAGGTTAAGGGGTTGGTAACAGTGCCCCAAGGGAAGGTCTAACAGTCACTCAACAGATCCCCGTGAGGAGCTGCTTCTGCTCATCCTCCTGTGGCATACAGACAAACACTGGCTTAGGGTTCGGAGTTTTCAGTGGGAGCTGTTGAGATTATCTTTGCTCTCTACTGCAGGAAATGCATTTGTTCATCAAAACACATGAAAATGCAGGGAACGTTTTATTCTGTCTCCCCAGCAATGTCAGAGGACGTGAGTAAAACGTGACAGACAGAACAAAACCTAGCATGTTCCCATCATGCTTGCAAGCTATAGTTTACCTCACAGGTATACAATACTGGATATTAGAGTGTAGGAGAAAAGATACAAGAGAAAGACACACGGACAAAGAAGTGAAGAGTCACGGGGGTGCATCTGGAAGGAATAAGAAACATGTAATGGTTAATAACTCAGCCAGGAACTTATGGTTGGCAAAATACATGAATATTCCAAAATGGCTGTCAGAGAACTTATAAATGTTTCACGTATGAAGAATGTCTGAGCTGGCAGACTCGCCAATTACCTTCATCTGATCCTTACTCATCACTAAGTGTCTCCCAAGTGACATAAATATGCATGGCAGTGTGTAATGGTAAATTATAAAAATAACGAAAGAGACACCAACTCACACTATCGCTGGCACCATCCAGCCACGTGGCATCTGCAGGGTATTTTATCTCAGTCAGCCAGACTCAGCAGACTCTCTGACCCAGAGCTCTCAAAATGTCTCTAACTGACTCACTAAGTTCCCAATTTCCATCCCACACTGCTGCCTGCTACTCTCTGTGCCCTGCAGTGATCTTGCCACCATGGCTAGCCCCACCTGTGACCATCCATGTAGTTCCTGAGGCAGGTGGCTGTTGTGGTTTGCCCTGAAGTTATCTGTATTTTGATGCTAACTCCACTGCCCCAAGGACAGCTGCCTAGTCAAGGACTCAGAACTCAGGTGACTTCACCAGAACCACCTCTCCATTGAATTTGTAAAGTACAGGTGAGGGGCAGGTACAGGATAGAAGGAGGCCTGTCATTGGAGGAGAAGGAAGGATGGGTGGGAGATAAGCTTGAAGGAAGAGGAGGAGACAGAGAGAAAGGAGAGACAGGAGGGACAGAGGAGAAGGAGAAGCCGTGGCAGGACAAGATCACAGGTGATGTTAAGATTCTGCTCTGTGTATTTACAGGTTGTTAATAATGTTCCTAAGGGATGGATGGTACCGGGCTTTGTATGTTTAAGTGGGCAATTATATCTTATCAATTGGATCTAAGATTATTGTGTTGTGTGTTCTTTTATGTGAGGGTTTGAGTGTAGGAAAATGTGTGGCTGAGATGTGTTTCTGCCAAGATATCTAGCAGATATCTTGGGGCACCGTGGTGCAGACCTAGCGAGGTAAAAGACACCTATACTTTTTCTTATTTTTATATTTTTACAACAGGTGGCTGCCATGCCAATCCCTTACAGAGACCGCCTATCTCGTGGCTCTCTTGCTGTGGACTCTGTTCATATCCCAACAACCCAGTAAAATCAAAACTCTTGAGGCTTGTAATTAATCAGTTATTTTTATATCAGCAAATTCTTACTCCACGAAACGTCTACACAATAAACTCAGATCCAATTAATATTGATATAATCTGCCCACCTAGATAAGACAAATTGTCCTATAATTATCTATCCCTTATATGATATTCATACTTACCTGTGGCTAATTAAAGCCACAGGAGGTGGGACATCCTTCTCCTCCATCTTCTCTTCTTCCCCTTCTCCTATCTCTAATACCTTTCAAAAACTCTCCCCCTACCTTTCTTTTTCACTGCCCAATCACAGGCCTTGCCTTATCTTGTGCCTGCCCTCATCTGCATATGGACACCAATCCACAGCAGTGTGTCTCCAAGATGTCTACTAAGTTACTACCAAGGCTCAGCCATTATCCTCTACTTATCAACACAGCAAAAGGGAGTTGCTAAGCAGATTTAGAGGGCAGCTAGCCTCACCCAAGTACACCAGACTACTTAAGTTGGCAGCATCACCTCCCTGTGGAGGGTCCTCAGATCTGGGCAGCATTCAGCTCCTGCCACTCCCCTCAGATGAAGTCCACAGCTACGTCCTCAAATGATCCTCATCCCTGTAATGACAGATTTCTCTTCCACCCAAGCACACTAGGCCTTGGGAACAGACCATGACACTTCAGTCTTCACTGTGGATGTGCACACTAACAGCATCTTACAGAAGGTGCACATGGATTTTTGCTCTGGCCTGGTTTTGTGGGTCTGTTACTGTGGGAAAACAAAACACCAAACTGGCCCAAACAACCCGGGGAGCAAAGACTTATATTTGATGACAAACGACAGTCAGTTATCAAGGCTGAACCTGAAGGCGGGGCCTGAAGCAAAGACTGCAGAGGTATGCTAGCCAGACTTTGGCTACACTGTGAATTCTTTCTTCTACCCCCTAAAACTAAATATGAGAGGGAAAAAGGGTAGAGGGTAAAGGGTGTGATGTTATCGTTAGACTACTTCCTGCTGACTAGAGGGTTGAGTTCCTTGGGGCCACTTTGGTCTTCACCACCAGGATACTTTTTTTTTTTTTTTTTTTTTATTAACTTGAGTATTTTTATTAACATTTTGAGTGTTATTCCCTTTCCCGGTTTCCGGGCAAACATCCCCTAATCCCTCCCTCCCCCTTCTTTATGGGTGTTCCTCCTATCCTCTCCCCATTGCCCCTCCCCCCAACAATCTAGTTCACTGGGGGTTCAGTCTTAGCAGGACCCAGGGCTTCCCCTTCCACTGGTGCTCTTACTAGGATATTCATTGCTTCCTATGAGGTCAGAGTCCAGGGTCAGTCCATGTGTAGTCTTTAGGTAGTGGCTTAGTCCCTGGAAGCTCTGGTTGCTTGGCATTGTTGTTCATAAGGGGTTTCGAGCTCCTTCAAGCTCTTCCAGTTCTTTCTCTGATTCCTTCAACGGGGGTCCTATTCTCAGTTCAGTGGTTTGCTGCTGGCATTCGCCTCTGTATTTGCTGTATTCTGGCTGTGTCTCTCAGGAGAGATCTATATCCGGTTCCTGTCAGCCTGCCCTTCTTTGCTTCATCCATCTTGTCTAATTGGATGGCTGTATATGTATGGGCCACATGTGGGGCAGTCTCTAAATGGGTGTCCCTTCAGTCTCTGTTTTAATCTTTGCCTCTCTATTCCCTGCCATGGGTATTCTTGTTCCCCTTTTAAAGAAGGAGTGAAGCATTCACATTTTGATCATCCATCTTGAGTTTCATTTGTTCTAGGGATCTAGGGTAATTCAAGCATTTGGGCTAATAGCCACTTATCAATGAGTGCATACCATGTATGTCTTTCTGTGATTGGGTTAGCTCACTCAGGATGATATATTCCAGTTCCAACCATTTGCCTACGAATTTCATAAAGTCATTGTTTTTGATAGCTGAGTAATATTCCATTGTGTAGATGTACCACATTTTCTGTATCCATTCCTCTGTTGAAGGGCATCTGGGTTCTTTCCAGATTCTGGCTATTATAAATAAGGCTGTGATGAACATAGTGGAGCATGTGTCTTTTTTATATGTTGGGGCATCTTTTGGGTATATGCCCAAGAGAGGTATAGCTGGATCCTCAGGCAGTTCAATGTCCAATTTTCTGAGGAACCCCCAGACTGATTTCCAGACTGGTTGTACCAGTCTGCAATCCCACCGACAATGGAGGAGTGTTCCTCTTTCTCCACATCCTCACCAGCATCTGCTGTCACCTGAGTTTTTGATCTTAGCCATTCTCACTGGTGTGAGGTGAAATCTCAGGGTTGTTTTGATTTGCATTTCCCTTATGACTAAAGATGTTGAACATTTCTTTATGTGTTTCTCAGCCATTCGGCATTCCTCAGCTGTGAATTCTTTGTTTAGTTGTGAACCCCATTTTTTAATAGGGTTATTTGTCTCCCTGTGGTCTAATTTCTTGAGTTCTTTGTATATTTTGGATATAAGGCCTCTATCTGTTGTAAAATTGGTAAAGATCTTTTCCCAATCTGTTGGTTGCTGTTTTGTCCTAATCACAGTGTCCTTTGCCTTACAGAAGCTTTGCAGTTTTATGAGATCCCATTTGTCGATTCTTGATCTTAGAGCATAAGCCATTGGTGTTTTGTTCAGGAAATTTTTTCCAGTGCCCATGTGTTCCAGATGCTTCCCTAGTTTTTCTTCTATTAGTTTGAGTGTGTCTGGTTTGATGTGGAGGTCCTTGATCCACTTGGACTTAAGCTTTGTACAGGGTGATAAGCATGGATCGATCTGCATTCTTCTACATGTTGACCTCCAGTTGAACCAGCACCATTTGCTGAAAATGCTATCTTTTTTCCATTTGATGGTTTTGGCTCCTTTGTCAAAAATCAAGTGCCCATAGGTGTGTGGGTTCATTTCTGGGTCTTCAATTCTGTTCCATTGGTCTATCTGTCTGTCTCTGTACCAATACCATGCGGTTTTTAATCACTATTGCTCTGTAATACTGCTTGAGTTCAGGGATAGTGATTCCCCCTGAAGTCCTTTTATTATTGAGGATAGTTTTAGCTATCCTGGGTTTTTTGTTATTCCAGATGAATTTGCAAATTGTTCTGTCTAACTCTTTGAAGAAATGATTGGTATTTTTATGGGGATTGCATTGAATCTGTAGATCGCTTTTGGTAAAATGGCCATTTTTTACTATATTAATCCTGCCAATCCATGAGCATGGGAGATCTTTCCATCTTCTGAGGTCTTCTTCAATTTCTTTCTTCAGAGTCTTGAAGTTCTTATTGTACAGATCTTTTACTTGCTTGGTTAAAGTCACACCGAGGTACTTTATATTATTTGGGTCTATTATGAAGGGTGTCGTTTCCCTAATTTCTTTCTCGGCTTGTTTTCTTTTTGTGTAGAGGAAGGCTACTGATTTATTTGAGTTAATTTTATGTCCGCCATGGGACCCAGTTATTCAGGGTCCCAAGGGGCGCCACCCTTGGGGCCTAAATGGGGGGCGAGAGAAGAAGGAGACCAAGCAAGATTCTGTTGTCAAGGTCTCGTTTATTGAGAGGAATGTACAGCATTTAAAGCTCTGAGGCAGGAAATGAAGCAGGAACTGAAGCTTAGGGTGGGGGAGTTTGGGAAGTGCCCAAGGATATAAGGTGAATCACTATACTGCAAGATATCCTCCTATAACAAAGAGGCAACAGTCTTCCGGGGACATGTTCTTTGAAAAGGTCGAACCTTCTCAGGAATCTGCTCAGGGACATCCGTGTTTTGCTCAGGCTGAAACATCTTGTCATTGCTCCCGGGGTCTTCCTGGGAGAGGCAGGGATTCCCCAACATTCTAATTTCCTTAGGGCAGTCATTTCAAGGTTAAACCTCTGTGGCCATGCAGCCCAGAGTCAAGTAGCCACCTTGAGCTATGCATTCACAAAGAGGCTAGGCCCAAATCCTATACGGCTCACTGCAATTTTATACCCAGCCGACTTTGCTGAAGTTGTTTATCAGCTTTAGTAGTTCTCTGGTGGAACTTTTGGGATCACTTAAATATACTATCATATCATCTGCAAATAGTGATATTTTGACTTCTTTTTTCCGATCTGTATCCCTTGACCTCCTTTTTTGTTGTCTGATTGTTCTGGCTAGAACTTCAAGAACTATATTGAATAAGTAGGGAGAGAGTGGGCAGCCTTGTCTAGTCCCTGATTTTAGTGGGATTGCTTCAAGTTTTCTCCATTTAGTTTAATGTTAGCAACTGGTTTGCTGTATATGGCTTTTACTATGTTTAGGTATGGGCCTTGAATTCCTATTCTCTCCAGGACTTTTATCATGAAGGGGTGTTGAATTTTGTCAAATGCTTTCTCAGCATCTAATGAAATGATCATGTGGTTTTGTTTTTTAAGTTTGTTTATATAATGGATCACGTTGATGGTTTTCCATATATTAAACCATCCCTGCATGCCTGGGATGAAGCCTACTTGATCATGGTGGATGATTGTTTTGATGTGCTCTTGGATTCGGGTTTTGAATTTTATTGAGTATTTTTACATTTATATTCATAAGGGAAATTGGTCTGAAGTTCTCTTTCTTTGTTGGGTCTTTGTGGTTTAGGTGTAAGAGTAATTGTGGCTTCATAGAAGGAATTCGGTAGTGCTCCATCTGTTTCAATTTTGTGGAATAGTTTGGATAATATTGGTATGAGGTCTTCTATGAAGGTCTGATAGAATTCTGCACTAAATCCGTCTGGACCTGGGTTCTTTTTGTTGGGAGACCTTTAATGACTGCTTCTATTTCCTTAGGGAGTTATGGGGTTGTTTAACTGGTTTATCTGTTCCTGATTTAACTTCGGTACCTGGTATCTGTCTAGGAAATTGTCCATTTCCTGCAGATTTTCAAGTTTTGTTGAATATAGGCTTTTATAGTAAGATCTGATGATTTTTTGAATTTCCTCTGAATCTGTAGTTATGTCTCCTTTTCATTTCTGATTTTGTTAATTTGGACACACTCTCTGTGTCCTCTCGTTAGTCTGGCTAAGGGTTTATCTATCTTGTTGATTTTCTCAAAGAACCAACTTTTGGTTCTGTTGATTCTTTCTATGGTCCTTTTTGTTTCTACTTGGTTGATTTCAGCTCTGAGTTTGATTATTTCCTGCCTTCTACTCCTCCTGGGTGTATTTGCTTCTTTTTTTGTTCTAGAGCTTTTTAGGTGTGCTGTCAAGCTGCTGACATATGCTCTCTCCTGTTTCTTTCTGCAGGCACTCAGTGTTATGAGTTTTCCTCTTAGCACAGCTTTCATTGTGTCCCATAAGTTTGGGTATGTTGTACCTTCATTTTCATTAAATTCTAAAAAGTCTTTAATTTCTTTCTTTATTTCTTCCTTGACCAGGTTATCATTGAGTAGAGCATTGTTCAATTTCCACGTATATGTGGGTATTCTTCCCTTATTGTTATTGAAGACCAGCTTTAGGCCGTGGTGGTCTGATAGCACGCATGGGATTATTTCTATCTTTCTGTACCTGTTGAGGCCTGTTTTTTGACCAATTATATGGTCAATTTTGGAGAAAGTACCACGAGGAGCTGAGAAGAAAGTATATCCTTTTGCTTTAGGATAGAATGTTCTATAAATATCTGTTAAGTTCATTTGGCTCATGACTTCTCTTAGTCTGTCTACATCTCTGTTTAATTTCTGTTTCCATGATCTGTCTATTGATGAGAGTGGGGTGTTGAAATCTCCTACTATTATTGTGTGAGGTGCAATGTGTGTTTTGAGCTTTAGTAAGGTTTCTTTTACGTATGTAGCTGCCCTTGTATTTGGGGCATAGATATTTAGGATTGAGAGTTCATCTTGGTGGATTTTTCCTTTGATGAATATGGAAGTGTCCTTCCTTATCTTTTTTTTTTTGATGACTTTAGCTGAAAATTGATTTTATTTGATATTAGAATGGCTACTCCAGCTTGCTTCTTCAGACCATTTGCTTGGAAAGTTGTTTCCCAGCCTTTCACTCTGAGGTAGTGTCTGTCTTTGTCTCTGAGGTGTGTTTCCTGTAGGCAGCAGAATGCAGGGTCCTCGTTGCGTATCCGGTTTGTTAATCTATGGCTTTTTATTGGGGGGGTTGAGGCCATTGATGTTGAGAGATATTAAGGAATAGTGATTATTGTTTCCTGTTATATTCATATTTGGATGTGAGGTTGCGTTTGTGTGCTTTTCATCTCTTTGTTTTGTTGCCAAGACGCATTAGTTTTTGCTTCTTCTGTATGGTATGGTATAGCTTGCTCCTTATGTTAGGCTTTACCATTTATTATCCTTTGTAGTGCTGGATTTGTAGAAAGATATTGTGTAAATTTGGTTTTGTCATGGAATATCTTGGTTTCTCCATCTATGTTAATTGAGAGTTTTGCAGGATACAGTAACCTGGGCTGGCATTTGTGTTCTCTTAGGGTCTGTATGAAATCTGTCCAGGATCTTCTGGCTTTCATAGTTTCTGGCGAAATGTCTGGTGTAATTCTGATAGGTCTGCCTTTATATGTTACTTGACCTTTTTCCCTTACTGCTTTTAATATTCTTTCTTTATTTTGTGCGTTTGGTGTTTTGACTATTATGTGACGGGAGGTGTTTCTTTTCTGGTCCAATCTATTTGGAGTTCTGTAGGTTTCTTGTATGCCTATGGGTATCTCTTTTTTTAAGTTAGGGAAGTTTTCTTCTATGATTTTGTTGAAGATATTTACTGGTCCTTTGAGCTGGGAGTCTTTACTCTCTTCTATACCTATTATCCTTAGGTTTGATCTTCTCATTGAGTCCTGGATTTCCTGTATGTTTTGGACCAGTAGCATTTTCTGCTTTACATTATCTTTGACAGTTGAGTCAATGATTTCTATGGAATCTTCTGCTCCTGAGATTCTCTCTTCTATCTCTTGTATTCTGTTGGTGAAGCTCATATCTACAGCTCCTTGTCTCTTTTGGATTTCTATATCCATGGTTATTTCCATATGTTCTTTCTTGATTGCTTCTATTTCCATTTTTAATTCCTTCAACTGTTTGATTGTATTTTCCTGGAATTCTTTCAGGGATTTTTGTGATTCCTCTCTGTAGGCTTCTACTTGTTCTCTAAGGGAGTTCTTCACGTCTTTCTTGAAGTCCTCCAGCATCATGATCAAATATGATTTTGAAACTAGATCTTGCTTTTCTGGTGTGTTTGGATATTCCGTGTTTGCTTTGGTGGGAGAATTGGGCTCCGATGTTGCCATGTAGTCTTGGTTTCTGTTGCTTGGGTTCCTGCACTTGCCTCTCGCCATCAGATTATCTCTAGTGTTACTTTGTTCTGCTATTTCTGACAGTGGCTAGACTGTCCTATAAGCCTGTGTGTCAGGAGTGCTGTAGACCTGTTTTCCTGTTTCCTTTCAGCCAGTTATGGGGACAGAGTGTTCTGCTTTCGGGCGTATAGTTTTTCCTATCTTCAGGTCTTCAGCTGTTCCTGTGGGCCTGTGTCTGGAGTTCACCAGGTAGGTCACTTGCAGCAGAAAAGTTGGTCTTACCTGTGGTCCCGAGGCTCAAGTTTGCTCGTGGGGTGTTTTCCTCTGGCGTCAGAGATGTGTGCAGAGTGCAGTCTCTTCTGGTTTCCCAGGCCCGTCTGCATCTCTGAAGGTTTAGCTCTCCCTCCCACGGGCTTTGGGTGCAGAGAACTGTTTATCCGGTAGTCCCTTCAGGTTATGGCGGTGTCTCAGGCATAGCGGTCTTGCTGCTCCTGGGCCCTCCTCTATGGGAACCCAGAGGTCGTATACAGTTTCCTCTTGGGCCAGGGATGTGGGCAGGGGTGGGGAGTGTTGGTGGTCTCTTCCGCTCTGCAGCCTCAGGGGTACCCACCTGGCCAGGCAGTGAGGTCTCTCTCCCACGGGGTTTGGGAGCAGAGAGCTGCTGCGGGCCGGGATCCGTGGGTTTGGGACTCCCGGTAAACAGCGGAAGTGCCCGGTCCTAGAGGAATTTTGCCTCTGTGTGTCCTGAGTTCACCAGGCAGGTCTCTTGCAGCAGAAAAGTTGGTCTTACCTGTGGTCCCGAGTCTCAAGTTTGCTCGTGGGGTGCTGCCTACGAATTCTCCTCGGGGGCAGCAACCAGGAAGATCTGCGCCGCCCTTTCCGCGAGAAAAGCTTTTTAAGAACGGGAGAAAAACCTCAGAGATAAGAGATCTCTGAAGTGTAGAACAGAGCAAGTTTAGGTATAAGAGATTTAGGGATCACTGGTTTGTGCAGTGGCAGAAGCTGATAGAGTTGTGAGAATTTGGAAATCAGATGCACCAAATTTTGGCTGTTGATCTGTATGAGGTCAAGTTGTTGTAATAAAATCTAGGGGGGGTGTGTGTGCAAGGGAACTCTAGAAGAGACCAAAGAAAAGGGAAGCCAGTAAGTGTCTTTAGTAGAGAGGCCCAGACAGATGGAGCAGGCCAGGAGAGACTAAAGTTGCCCATGGGCATAGCAAACTTCAGGAGCTAGGGAGACACTTATGCCACACAGGGGAAGGAATGGTTATGAGACAAGGAACTCTACTCTGTAGAAGCAATGAGGATAAAGAAGCTGCAGGACAGGAGGGAAAAGGTCACAGAGATCTAGAAGTACTTAAGAAAGATGCAGGACCTAGCAGGCAGCTCCGAGGGGGAGGCAAGCTCATCATATATAGACCCAGGAGGGCACAGAAAAGGGGGATGGGGGAGGGAGGGGGGAGGAGGGGGAAAGAGAGATATTCACATGGATGTAGCAGGCCAGAGGTATAGACTTCAGAAACCTGACACACATGTGGGTGCCCACATGGAGGGCATAGCAGGCCAGAGCCAAGAGAGACAAGAAACAAATTGTTAGAGCAGGTAGAGGGGAGCAGCAGCTGAAGAATCCGACTCTAGAGTTGGGTATCAAATTTTGTGTGTGGCAGAAACCGACAGAAACAAATGATCTGTGGATGCCCCGAGAGGGGACAATGCAGAGGGGAGCAGAGACACACAGTAGCCTGTGAGGGTTCTATACACACCGGGGCCAGCCTACTCCTTTGTTTTCTCCCACTCTGGCTCCCTCTTTGCAACCAAGTTAAAGATCCATCATCAGGAATAACACTCGAAATGTATATAAGAAATACTCAAGTTAATAAAAAAAAAAAAAGCTTTTCTCTCTATGATTTCTCTGCACTCTGTTCTCAAAAAAATCTCTTAAGACTGTGCTGTAAAGTCTATCTCAGAATTTGCAAGTTCACTGGGTATAGTTTAAAAAAATCTATAATAAAATGAGGTTTTAAATTTATAATTAAAAATCTATACATAGGTAATCTAATTTTCTGTAGAATATTACATATAATTCAACTCTTGTTCAGAAAGTGTGTTTGTGTAACTTTGATTCAACTTTATATGTGTATATATATGTATAGATAGCGTGGATTCAACTCTCTGTGTCTATGTGTATGTAACTTGGATTTGACTCTCATTTTTAAAAGCTGAGCTCTTCTAGGAAAAGAAATGTAAATAGCAACCCCGTGACTCTCCTCCATCTTGGCTGGTCATCTCATCAAGACGGAAGCAACCACATGACTGGCAGCCATCTTTACTAAGAGTACATGTCATGTGATTTAACCAGCATCATAAGATAACCACGTGGCAGCTAGGCATAGTGACATATGCCTTTAATCCCAGCACTCAGGAGGCAGAAGAAGGTGGATATCTGAGTTTGAGACCAGCCAGGTCTACAGAACAAGTTCCAGGACAGCCAGGGCTTCATAGAGAAACACTATCTTAAAAGGACAAAAACCACGTGGCATAGAACAAGTCATAAAACTTAGTCCTCTGTTTACCATTGAATCTATTTTTAGAATAAGGAACAGCAAGTCTCCAAAATACTTCGGATTGGTATGGATGTCTGCATGGTAATATAAATTTAGGGTTATGTTTGCCACAATATACTACGTGTGCTTCCCTATGCTGTATATGATGATAAAAATTTGAGGTTATAAAGGTCTACTCAGATAAACAAAAGCCAATTTAGAGATTTACACAGAACTACCTAAGTCTTTGCTAACTGCTCAACATCAGACTTCTAAAAAGTTTACATAAGTAACATGTTTAATAAATAAGTTATATTTGACAAATACCATTTTTAAATTCCTAAGGGCTACTGAGATTCACAGTAATATTTGTCTGTCTCCTTTGTCTTTTCTTACTTCATTAAGCTTTATCTATTAGGATAAACTAAGCCACACCAGACGGAAACTAATATTCTACAATGATGCACTATGACTAAAACTTTTATTTTGGCACTAAAAGAGCTTCAATTAAATGATTATTATTTCTTAAGGCTCAAACTTAACAAAGATAAAGCTGTAAAAGTCCTAATCTTATAAAAGCTACTAATTTATTGTATGACTCTGGTTCATCCAGTCTTTCAGATGGTTCCAGTCAGGACTTCAGTTGAGGCTTGAACTTTCTCAGCTTGCAGATACTGGACAACAAATGCTACAGCTAGCTTTAAGACTAACCATTTCTCTAAGTTTCTTGTGTTCCCCAAAAGGAAATTCTTTGCCCCAATTCAGCAGGAAGCAATTATAATAACACCATCATCACTGTCTCTTAAGATGGTTGAGGTGGATGGTTTTGGTCATTTCATAAATTATAGATATGTTGTCATTTTAAGGGGTAATTTACAAATAATTATAATTTTGGACAGGGAGAAACTAAATATTGAGCTTAGACTCAGGGATTTCTACTTTTTCTTTACTCTTCTCTCACTTTTTTTTTTTTTTTTGGTTCTTTTTTTCGGAGCTGGGGACCGAACTCAGGGCCTTGCGCTTCCTAGGCAAACGCTCTACCACTGAGCTAAATCCCCAACCCCTCACTTTTTTTTTAAGGTAAAGGGAAGGGCAAAGAAAAAGGCAGGATCGAGTAAAATTATAAGAAATTAGATAAATGGGGATGGATTATTAAATTTACTCTTAAACGAAACATTTTATAGCCATAATCATACATTGGTAGAAGTCTTTATATTTTGATGCAGAATTAAAGTTATATTTTCTTACATTGGCATAGAATTTGTATATTGATACAGGTTTGAAGTTTTCATTGGTATAAATCTTTGTAAATTGACATCAAATTTAAAATTAATTTGTTAGTGTTAGATAAGCATTGTGCCTATGCAACTCATTCAGGAACACAAGGCTTAGACCCAGTCCTTTTAATGGCTGCTATTACAAAATTTATAGGATGATTAAAGAAGGCAAGTTAATAGTCAGGTAGTAAAACTTGTGGTTATATGAAATGTTAATTTAGTTAATTACAATGAAGTGTTTTCAAGGTCATTCAAATAGTGGATAGCTAAAAATAATGTTTGACAACTCAGTTATGCTATACAGAGATAGATGGTCTTCAAAAGCATCGGAGATCCACAGACTATGGCATTTAAAACCAATCATTTCATTATCTTTTGATTACAAGACAAATCTACCCCTGGCAGTACCCCCATTCCACTTCAAAGAAGATACTGAGTATCAGTACCTCCGTGTGCCTCAGCTTCTAGGAGGTAAAATTACAACTGTGCCTTGTCTACAATCTGTATTCCTGTGTGCAAGTGGGGAACAGTCTCTTTCTAGATAGCCCTGGTTGCCGTCAATCTCAAAACAATACTCCAGATTCAGTCTCCTTAGAGCTAAGACTACAAGTGTCGACTGCCGTGGGGAGTGGAGGAGTGGGATTATCTTTCTTGCCTTTTTTCTTTCCTCTAAGGCTGACTGGTGTAGCAAGGCCTGCAGGCTTCCTTGGCCAGTCCCCCCACCCCAACCCCAACTCCACCCCAACCCCCCCAACTCCCCCGGGGATGGGGGGCTCTGACAAGCCTGCAAGGCAATGCTTCTTCATTTAAGCTGCAATGGGGCCTTGACCGCTGACTTTTCATGATGTCAGGTAAGGAGATATCAAAGTCCTCCGAAACTCTTTGCTGAACTCTCCCATGCCCTTCTCGGGAAGGAAGGGTAGCCTCACTTTCTGAGCAAGTTCCCAGGCAGGTTAGGGTACCGTACAGGCTGCCTTGCCAGAATCCAACATGTCAGCTGCCTGAGCCCTGAATCTTTCAGGAGGGTGGAGATGATGCCTGGAGGCTACACATTCCTGAGTAACTGCCAAAGGCCGTCACACCAGCAGCAATCCTCCCAGATGCCTATTTTAGTACCGTCACTATACAAATGAGCAGAGGGAGAACCGAGGCCATGAACGATCAGAAGCGAGACAGAGCTGAACCTCTATGGCCCAGGGGCATTTAGACTCCTCTCAAATCAGACTTGAACTTGGCGCTGAGGGAAGAAAAGGTTGAGGAACCCCGCCATCCAGTAAAAACAGGAGGCAGAAAGGGATGGTGGGGGTGGGGGGAAAATGAGCTGTGACGGAAGCCTCCTCTCCAGAACTGGCATGGGGCTGAAGGAACTGAGAGTTCCACCTCTTGTTCAGACGGCAAACAGGATGAGAATGGCTTCCAGGCAGCTAGGACTAGGATATTAAAACCCATGCCCACAGTGACACACCTACTCCAACAAGGCCACACCTCCTAGTAGTGCCGCTCCGTAGGCCTAGCATATACAAACCATCACAAATGTTAGTAACAACTTTATTGGTAAAATCCAAAGACGATCTAGGGGGACAAAATCTTAAATGTGTTAACTGAATATTGGCAAAAGGTATGGCTCACCATGGTATTAAAAATAATGAAGTATTGATATCTGGCATGATATTGGCTCCTGGTTGGTCTTTTGGGGCTCACAAATACTTCCTGGTACAATAGAAGTTCTAGCCAGAGCAAATAAAAAAATAAAAAAATAAAATAAAATAAATAAAGTAAATAAAATAAAATAAAATAAAAACAAACTAAAGATGATCCAGGAGATACAAATTGGAAAAGAAGTCAAGGTATTGCTATTCTCACATGACAGGATAGTATACAAAAGTGGTGCCAAAACATTTACCAAAGAACTCCTAAAGCTCATAAACACCTTCAACAAAGTGGCGGCTGGATACAAAATTAACTCAAAACAAAAACAAAGACAAAACAAAACAAAACAAAACAAAAAAACCCAATAACCCTCCTTTATACAAACGATCAAAGAAATAACACCCTTCACAAATACCATAAAATACCTTGGTGTGACTCTAATCAAGAAAGTGAAAGATCTGTATGACAAGAGCTTCAAATCCCTGAAGAAAGAAATTGAAGAAGATCTCAGAACATGGAAAGATCTCCCATGCTCATGGATCAGTAGGATTAACATAGTAAAAATGGCCACTTACCAAAAGCAATCAACAGATTCAATGCAATACCCATCAAAATTCCCAAAATACCTGAAAGAACTCCAACGAAATTTTTTACAGACCTAGACAGAACAATCCTCAATTTCATATAGAAAAACAAAATCAGGAGAGCTAAAACAATCCTCAACAATAAAATAACTTCTGGAGGTATCATCACACCCAATCTCAAGTTGTATTATAAAGCAATTGTGATTTAAAAAAATCACGATTTTTTTTTAAAAATCAGCATTGGTGTAAAAACAGACAAGTTGATTAATGGAATTAACTCAAAGACCCAGAAAGTAAAGCACACACCTATGAACACTTGATTTTCACAAAGAAGCCAAAACCGTGCAGTGGGAAAAAGGAAGCATCTTTCAATAAATAATGCTGGTCTAACTGCATGTTTGCATGTAGAAGAATGAAAATCTAACCATATCTATCACCCTGCCCAAATCTCAAGTCCAAATGGATCAGGGACCTCAACATAAAACTGGATACACTGAATATAATTAATAGAAGAGAACCTGGGAAATAGCCTTGAACAAATTAGTGCAGGAGACAACTTCCTGAAGAGAACACCAACGGCTCAGGCACTAAGATCAACCATAAATGGGACCTCCTGAAACCGAAAAGCTTCTGTAAGGCTAGGACACCACCAATAGGACAAAATGGCAGCCTACAGATTGGGAAAAGATCTTCACCAATCCTACATACGACAGAAGGCTAATATCCAAAATATATAAAGAACTCAAAAAGTTAGACATCAACAGACCAAATGACCCAATTTTAAAATGGGGTACAGAGATAAACAGAATTCTCAGCAGAGGACTCTGTAATGGCCAAGAAACACTTAAAGAAATGATCGACATCCTTAGTAATCAAGGAAATGCAAATTAAAACGACTCTGAGATTCTGTCTTACACCCATCAGAATGACTAAGATCAAAAGTGACATCAGATACTAGTGAGGTTGTGGACCAAGGAGAACACCCCTCCCTGGCTGGTGGGAGTGCAAACTGGTACAACCACTCTGGAAATCAATTTAGCGATTTCTCAGAAAACTTGGAATAGTTTTACCTCAAGACCCAGCTATACCACTCCAGGGCACATACCCAAAAAGATGCCCCACCATACCACAGAGACACTTGCTCTACTGCGTTCATAGCAGCTTTATTAGTAATAGCCAAGAAACTGGAAATAATCCAGATGTCCCTCAACTGAAGAGTGGATAAAGAAATTGTGATTCATTTACACAATGAATTAATACTCAGCCACTAAAAACAAGGACATCATGAAATTTACAGGCAAATGGACAGAACAAGAAAATATCATCCTGAGTGAGGTAACTCAGTCCCAGAAAGACAGTCATGCTATATACTCACTTATAAATGGATACTAACCATAAAGTACAGAATGCTCCTACTACAATTCATAGGCTCAAAGAAGCTAAGTAACAAGGAGGGCCCAAGAGGGGTCACTTGAATCTCACTAAGAAAGGGAAATAGTCATCAGAGGTGGATGAAGGGAGGGAACAGCATGAGAGAGGGGAGGGGAGGGGAACAGAGGAGAGGAGAATCGGCATGGGGTGGGGTTCATTGCTAAGCTGTGCCAGAGACCAGGTATGGGAGAGGCTCCAGGGAGTCTATGAGGGTGATGCTCGCTGCGAATCATAGCAGTTGGGAATATGGAGCCTGAAGTGGCCACCTCCTGTAAGCCAGGCAGGCCTCCCAGTCAAAGGATAAGGAGACCAACCCACCCACAAAATCTTCAACTCCAAATTTGTCCTGCCTACAAGAAGTACAGGGACAACAATGGAGCAGAGACTGAGGGAATGACCAATGGTGGACTGGCCCAGCCTGAGACCAATGCCATGGGCAATCACTGATACTGTGAATGATTCTCGGTTACACTTGTAGACAGGAGCCTAGCACAACTGTCCTCTGAGAGGCTTTACCCAGCAGCTGACTGAAACAGAAGCATAGACCGACAGCCAAACATTAAATGGAGCTCAGAAAGTCTTGTGGAAGAGTTGGGGGAGGGTTGAGGAAGCTGGAGGGAATATGGACTCTGAAAGAAGGCCAATAGAATCAACTAATCTGGACCCTTGCAGGTTCCCAAAGACTGAACCACTAACTAAAAAGCATACAAGGGCTGGACCTAGGACCCCCCACATACATGTAGCAGATGTGCAACTTGGTCTTCATGCAGGCACCCCAAAAACTGGAGAGAGGGCTTATACTACTTTTGTTGCCTGCCTGTGGATCCTGTTCCCCTAACTGGACTGTTTGGCATTGGCAGGAGAGGACTTGTCTAGGCCTGATTCCCCAGTGTAGTGGAATGCCAGGAAGTGAGGTGGGAGCGGGAGGGGAGCACCCTCATAGAAGCAGGGGGAGGGGTGATGGGATGGGGGAGTTCTGGAGGGGAAACTGTGAAAGGAGATAACATTTGAAATGTAAATACATAAATAGCCAGTAAAAAAATTAAGTGGGTTTATACTGAGAAATAAAAAAAATGGGCGGGGACAGACTGGATGTGAATTTAAATTAACTAATAGGGAGAAGAGCTGTAAGCTGAAATAAACTCTTTCCTCCCCAAGTTGCTTTTGGACATGTTGTTTTAGCCCAACAATTGAAATCCTAGATATCAAACATAGATGCTGTCTGAGAAAACTATACTGTCACTGTGGCAAACCGTCTTGATCACAGGCAGCAGTTCCTTCAGACAAGTATCTAGAGCGTGGATTTCTCTCCATATGGAAAGCAGATTACAGTGTGACTGGATTTATAGGAAGGAGTTAGGAAGGTGGAGAAATGACAGCCAGTGATTACGATGGTCTGCTTTATTCTGAGTGTGATGATCTGTGACTGACCGTGGTGTTGACGGCTAGCCCAGGTGGGTAAGTATAAAGCGAATAGTGGCCCTCGAAATCACTTAAGATGTCTATCGTTCTTTGTACCCAAACTATTCAACCTCTGTGTTAGTCAGGGGGTGCCCTGCCATTTTAGGTTCAGTTCATTCTAGATACAGTCAAGTTGACAACCAAGAACCAGTCATCACAAGCTGCCTTTAAGAGAATAATGTAATAGCCAGCCTTACGTGCCTTGCATTTCCCAGGTAATCAACTTTCACAACCTAAGGCAATGCACAGATGCGATCTTAAGTTATGTTTTCTTCCATGCCCAACTTGGTGCAGATAACGCATGTGCATTATCTACTGAAAACAACAAACAGAGAAGTGGGAAGCGACTTCCTAAAAATCTACTGTAGAGGTAGAAAGTAATCATTTACGAATACTGGTTGGAAAGGAATGTCTGTTGTTGGAGTCAGTGAGTTAATCCCTTGTAAAACCCTGATACAGATTTCTGTAAAGGATCTCCCAAAAGTTGGGGTTCAGGAATCATCCCACAAACCCCATAAACATTGATCTCCCATAGGGATAGTTGATTGAATGCACACCCCAAGACTGACCGATCAGGGTCACAGCATGGACTCAGGAGCTGAGGCTGGACTCTGAAGACTTCTCAAGGCCAGCTTAGAAAAGAAAAAAAATCACAGTGAGCTCATACACAGGTGCAGGAAGTGCTGCCCAGTAGTCAGCCAAGGCAAATTATGTTGGTTACTTAGACAAAACAGTTCTAAATGACCTTAAGTCCGATTGGTCCTAAGTGGAACTTATGATGTAGAATTTCTTAAGATTAACAAATCTCAGAATATACAAACATAACAGGGTATATAGTCAACATGACACTTGAAGCAGCACATGCCAGGAAACTGTTGATGACCAAGGTTATGGTTGAGCAGCTAATAATCTATTTTAGCTCTGTTTTGTGAAATTGTGGTTCTCAATTACCTTCTGCTACCGCTTTTCTGAAATGTTCGCTGTTTTATAATCACACAAGCTATATCTGAAATCTCCCTGTGTATTCCAACAATCACTCCTGGTATTGGTAATAAAAAAGCTGTTTTGGCAGGAACCATGATGGTATCTGATCGATGGAAAGAATGAGCCCATTTTTTCTGGGAGTGCTCTCAATTGTGTTGATTGATTGCCATGATTGACTGGGTGAAGTGGTTGCAATACAGATTACTCCACAGAAGCCTTTATACTGCACAGGAAGGGCATTATAAGTAGAATTTTTGCAAAAAAAATGTCAATTCCAAATGAAGTTGTTTTCCATAGGAAAGGGTATGATTAAAAGTGCAATTACAATAAGAAAGGATAATGAGTACTTTATAGTATAATCAATGGGTTTAAAAGAAAGCATTGTTGGAAATATCCGGAAGCCCTATAAACACAGGCACAAGTAAACTCTACTCAATCCCCTGTTATTTGAATATAATACATATGAGTAACTCCTGTGCTAAATAACTTTCTTCTCAGGAGCCTAGGAATATCGAGATCTCCTCCTGATACAAAAAGATTGTTCTTGTCGACTACTCTGTGTCAAATGAAGCCATAGGCTATTTTCTAAACCATTGGGAACAGATAGCACTATTTTAGATACAATAAAATCATTTTTAGTAAGCAATACATTAGATAATTCTTTTTCTTCCTCATGCAAATGTAATTTCCACTTCCAGAGCTTTCTAAAGAATATCTAATTATGATAAAATCTGTATTATTGTTTAGACCAACTGGTTAAATTAGTCCAACCAAAACATCCTCCATTCATATGACTAAATATTTCTGTACTATCTTTTGCCTAGACAACTGGTCCTAAAGGATAAAAACAATTCTTAGCGTGGAAAAACACCACCACCTTGTTTCCTATTACTGGTATCCCGCTTACCCCCACCCCCAACCAAAGGCATTAGAATTCTGTGTTGACAAGCTGAAAATTAACATGTAAATATAATCAGTAAGTCCAACAGCATCATTTTGAGTCAATAGTATTGTGTCCTTGTTGCCTCCCCAATGTCTTGACTTGATGAGTTAAAGTCTTGACGCCTCAGCATTCACCATCACCTTACTCTTCCTTGTGGGGCATCTCCTCTCAGTGTTGACCGTCTGTATTCAGATGCTCACCATCCAGAGGTCTCTGGGAGGCTGGTCAGCTGCTCTGGAGCAGGAGCCATCTGGGACTTCTTCATTTTCTGGAAAGACACAAGTATAGCCTCTCAGTGATGTTGTCTTTCTATTTAACATATACTTAGACTGTGTCTCCTTTAAGGTGAAATGCTTTTGTGCAGTTTAAGACTCATTGTCATTGGGCTGGAGAGATGGCTTTGTGGTTAAGAGCCTGACTGTTCTTCCTAAAGGCTCTGAGTTCAAATCCCAGCAAACACATGGTGGCTCACAACCATCTGTAATGAGATCTGATGCCCTCTGCTGGTGTGTCTGAACACAGCTGCAGTGTACTCATATAATAAATAAATAGATCTTTTTCAAAAAGGACACATTCTGCAACTGACCTACATCACCACCTTGAGTTCATTCTCTTCTCCCACCTTTCCCTCTCCCCTCTTAAAAAAGAATTGTAGGTTGATGTCTATGTGCAGGTGAGGGCTGGCACAAGTTAGGTAAAGGCTATGACTGAACAGTAAAAAAGAAAGGCAGGGACAAAGTTCTTGTAAGGTGAGAGAGAGAGAAGGGAAAGTGGAAGAATCAAGATGGAGATGGAGAAGGATGACCCAGATGAGGATGGTCTTAAATGACCCTAGGTAGTTATGTATATTTCTTTTGGGGGTGGGGGCAGATTTTTTTATTTACATTTCAAATGTTATTCCCTTTCCCGGTTTCCTGGACATAAGTCTCCTAGCCTATCCCCCTCCCCCTTCTTCTATGAGGGTGCTCCCCAACCCAACCACCCACCCCTTCACGCCTCCCTACCCTGACATTCTCCTATACTGGGGGATCCAACTTTGGTAGGACCAATGGCTTCTCCTCCCATTGGTGCCCAACAAGGCCATCCTCTGCTACATTTGCAGCTGGAGCCATGGGTCTGTCCATGTGTCTTTGTTGGATGGTGGTTTAGTCCCTGGGAGCTCTGGTTGGTTGGTATTGTTCTTGTGGGGTTGCAAACTCTTTCAGTCGCTTTATTCCTTTCTCTAACTCCTCCTATGTGGACTCCATTCTCAGTTCAATGGTTGGCTGCAAGCATTAGCCTCTGTATCTGTCATGCTCTGGCAGAGCCTCTCAGGAGACAGCTATATCAGGCTCCTGTCAACATGTACTTCTCAGTATCAGAAATATTGTCAGGGTTTGGTAGCTGTATGTATATGGGCTGGATCCCTAGGTGGGGCAGGCTCTGAATGGCCATTCCTTCAGAAATGCTCCAAATTTGTCTCCATATCTCCTCCTATGAACATTTTTGTTCCCCCTTTTAAGGAGGAATGAAGCATCTGCAATTTGGTCTTCCTTCTTCTTGATCTTCATGTGGTCTGTAGATTGCATCTTGGGTAATCTAAGCTTTTGGGTTAATATGCACTCACTGATGAGTGCATACCATGTGTGTGTGTGTGTGTGTGTGTGTGTGTGTGTGTGTGTGTGTGTGTGTGAGATTGGGTTATCTCACTCAGGATGATATTTTCCAGTTCCATCCATTTGCCTATGAATTTCATGAAGTCATTGTTTTTAATAGCTGAGTAGTACTCCATTGTGTAGATGTACCACATTTTCTGTATCCATTCCTCTGTTGAAGGACATCTGGGTTCTTTCCAGATTCTGGGTATTATAAATAAGGCTGCTATGAACATAGTAGAGCATGTGTCCTTGTTATATGTTGGAGCATCTTTTGGGTATATGCCCAGGCGTGGTATAGCTGAGTCCTCAGGTAGTTCAATGTCCAATTTTCTGAGGAATCTCCAGACTGATTTCCAGAATGGTTGTACCAGTCTGCAATCCCACCAACAATGGAGGAGTGTTCCTCTTTCTCCACATCCTCGCCAGCATTTACTGTCACCTGAGTTTTTGATCTTAGCCATTCTCACTGGTGTGAGGTGAAATCTCAGGGTTGTTTTGATTTGCATTTCCCTTATGACTAAAGATGTTGAACATTTCTTTAGGTGTTTCTGAGCCATTCAATATTCCTCAGCTGAGAATTCTTTGTTTAGCTCTGAACCCCATTTTTTAATAGGGTTATTTGTCTCCCTGCAGTCTAACTTCTTGAGTTCTTTGTATATTTTGGATATAAGCCCTCTATTGGATGTAGGAATGGTAAAGATCTTTTCCCAATCTGTTGGTTGCCCTTTTGTCCTAATGACAGAGTCTTTTGCCTTACAGAAGCTTTGCAGCTTTATGAGATCCCACTTGTCGATTCTTGATCTTAGAGCATAAGCAATTGGTGTTTTGCTCAGGAAAATTTCCCCAGTGCCCATGTGATCAAGACTCTTCCCCAGTTTTTCTTCTATTAGTTTTCTGCTTTTTTTTTTTTTTTTGAGCTGAGGACCGAACCCAGGGCCTTGAGGTTGCTAGGCAAGCGCTCTACCATTGAGCTAAATCCCCAACCCCTTTTTCTTCTATTAGTTTGAGTGTATCTGGTTTTATGTGGAGGTCCTTGATCCACTTGGACTTGAGCTTTGTACAGGGCGACAAGAATGGATCGATCTGCATTCTTCTACATGCTGACCTCCAGTTGAACCAGCACCATTTATTGAAAATGCTATCTTTTTTCCATTGGATGGTTTTGGCTCCTTTCAAAGATCAAGTGACCATAGGTGTGTGGGCTCATTTCTGGGTCTTCAATTCTATTCCACTGATCTACCTGCCTGTCTCTGTACTAATACCATACAGTTTTTAGTCACTATTGCTCTGTAATAATGCTTGAGGTCAGGGATGGTGATTCTCCCAGATGTTCTTTTATTGTTGAGGATAGTTTCTGCTATCCTGTTTTTTTTTTTTTCCTTCCAGATGAATTTGCAAATTGTTCTGTCAACTCTATGAAGAATCGAGTTGAATTTTGATGGGGATTGCACTGAATTCATATTTCTTAAGGGATGGATTTCTGTAGGTAAATTTATCTTATCTGGGTGGGCGGTTTATATCTTTATCAATTGGTTGTGAGTTTATTGTGGGGATGTATTATGGATCAAGAATTTAACACATAAATCTGATTGATAAATTACAGCTTACTGAATCCTGATTCACCGAGTATTTGGGAATTTATATGTTAACTGCCGGGGGCGGTTGCGGGGAGTGTGGGCAGAGTCCATGGCAGGGAGCCATGATAGACCAGCCCATGATGGACTTCTAGAGCCCTGATTTTACCGGGTAGCTGGAACCAGAGAGTTCGCAGCTAGCAGAGAGCCGCTGGGAGAGACACTGACCAGAGATAAATTATGGTTACTTCCATATGGCCCCACGGGTGCCTGAATTAACTCTATGGACCAGTGTGGCAAGGTGCCATGCTGGAAAGGCTCCTGGACCACCTGGGTCTGATCTGAGAGTCCTTTGGGGAAGCATGGAGCTGCTCAGATGAAAGTACCCTGTAGTGTCATGTGGCCCAAGGGTGCTGGCGCTGGCCAGGGAAAAAAGGTTCCTATTTTTAATATTTACCATAGCAAAGAATCATTGTCCTTTAAATTGAAAGAATTTAAAGTAAGCTTGGCTAAATTTGGCGTAGTATGTAGGGATTTGGGCGGGTGTTATACCCCTTAAATGTATCCCCTTTCATTTTTCAAATTTGCCATTTAAGTATTTGATGATGTCATTCAACAACAGGTTGACCCTGTAGATTATAAGGTATTCAAGTAAAATTATTAATATTGCATAAATTTCAAAATTCCTTAAAGTGTTTGTCATTACCAGTTTTTATTTGTTGTGGGAGTCCTAGAAAGGAGAAAATGTGTGATAATGTTTTATGGCTTTGGGGGTGGTTTCACCACTGTGAACAAAAGCAGTATATTAGAAGAAGTATTAACCATTACATAAACATATTTTAAATGTACAAATTATGAGATACAGGTAACATCTTTTGCTCTCAGCAGAGGGCAGTGTGGCTAAAAGAACAGGGACAGCTTAAAGAATTTAGCCTGCTTGTTCACAAGGTAAAGAGTGAGGTAACCCAATCCCAAAAGACAAACATGTTGTACACTCACTTACAAGTGGACATTAGCCATAAAATACAGGATACGAATGCTTCAATCCACAGACCCAAAGAAACCAAGTAACAAGTAGGACCTAAGTGGGTATGCTTGAATCTCACTGGGAAATAGAGTAGACATCAGAGGTGGATGGAGGTGTAAGATTCAAACTTAAGGACAAAGGCTACCTTAGGCAAACACCAGGTGGCCAGGACTTTAACATACTGTCCAAAGAATTTAGGATAACACCTTGTTCCAGGAAATGAGCTAACCGCCCTTAGCAGTCCCCCATCCACATGAATGAGCTAACCGCAGTAAGGGTGGGATCCTTCACCACCACCTCTGTGTGCCAAAAGTATTTCCCCACCAAGGGCCTCCAATGAATTCAAAGGACAAGAGGCAGTCACCAATGAATTCAGAAGGTTATAGGCCCCACCAATGAGAAATAACCAATTCATGCTGTAACCTAAAGCCTATACCCTGAAACAGTATAAAGGGTATGGGCCTTTGTTCTTCACGGTTGCCTCTGACCCGATTACAGGGCCACTCCTGTGTACTGGATCATTAAATCTCTTGCTTATTATAGCATTGATCTCCATCTGTGTGTCTCTGTGAGTGGAACATCCCAGACATAGGACTGGGGGTTGGGGTGGGGGGCTTCTAGATTCTTACATTTGGTGAATTGGCCAGGAATCGTCCTCCTTGAGGGACCAGTGACTAAGAGATCAGAGGACCGCTTAAGCAAGTACCACGGTGGTCTTTGTCTGTGTCCGTCTTGTCAAATGTATGTCTAGTTTTTCTGAATCTGTGCGAGGATGCTGTTCCATTTGGACCCCCCCAGGAGGGTCCAACTTCATTCAGGGGCGGTGGCCAGGAGGCTGCTGCCGAGTTTTCTGGTTTGGTCTTGTCTGGAGGGAGTCAGGAGGACTCTGCTTCTTTTGGAACCTGTTGGCTGTAGACTCAATTCCAGCATAAGTTGGCAGGTCACCTATCTTCTGTGTGTGGCAGGGATGCATCAGTATTGTACTTTCTGTTTGTCTGTTTGCATGTGGACTCGGAGTGATATCTGTGCTGTCTGGCTTGCTTTTGGTTTGCTCGTGATTGTCTATAGGCTTAGAGAGCCTCTGGTTTCCATGCCCATGAGAGGAGCAAGCTGTCTGTGTGTTGTCTTTCTCTTTGTTTTTGGACTTCAGTATCTGCAGGAGCCGATTGAGTGAGTCTTGCTCTGCACTCGTGGCAGGGGTGCAGCTGTCTGTGTGTTGGTTGTCTTTCTCTGTGTTCTTGGACTTGGACTATGACTGGCGCTATTTTTGGACATAAGACATCCTAGTTAACCACTGGAGGGAAGTTAGTGAAAGAGGAGAAAACTTGTAAGTAGTAGTAAAGAAGGGCAGGTTAGTTACTCTCTGCTCCTCTGAATGGCCCACCTTTGGAGTAGAGTGGCCACCCATAGGGACCTTTGACTTGCAGGTGATCAAAGCAGTAGAGGGAAGAGATTTTAGGCCAGGATCCCTCGGGTACTCAGACCAAGTGCCCTATACACCTGGAAGAATCTAGTGGAAACTCTCCATCCCTTTCTTGGATAAAACCTTTTTTGTCTCCAAGATTCTCAGGTCCTGGCCATGAAGAAGAACGCTGTAGAGACCAACGAGTCTGTAAAGAACATCCTCCAGGAGTCTTCCACTGCAGATCTGCTGCTGGAGGATCTTCCACCCCCTTACCATGGCCCCAGTTCCCACAGCCCCTCCTCAGGCCCCAGCAAGGGGAGAGCGTGGGGAGGGACCCTCAGACCCGGGACCAGCCATGGGGACCCAGAGCAAGAGGGTCACTTCACCTGATACAACAGTGGCCCTCCCCCTCCGAGCCTATGGGCCCATAGATTAGGATGGCAATCAGGAAAGAATGTCCTCTCAGACACGGGGGCACCATCGACTGACCAGGCTGTCATCAACAGCGGATTTTCCCTGATTAGATCTGACCGGGACTACTAATACAGCAGGAGATAAGGAGCATTGAAGGTCTACCACCAGACTTTGTTGGCAGGTCTCAAGGGAGTTGCAGGATGACCCACCAATTTAACCAAGGTATGTGAGGTTAAGCAGGGACCAGTCGAGTCACCCTCAACCTTTCTAGAGGCTCATGGAGGCATTCTACCGATATACACACTATGACCCCAGCATCGAGAAGCACAAAGCTACTGTGATTTTGGCTTTTACAGACCAGGCTAGTAGAGATATCAGAAACAAGCTTCAGAGACTAGAGGGACCACAGGGTAAGTCACTGAGGGATTTAGTGCAGGCTGCTAAGCAAATCTACCATAACAGAGAGACAGAGGAGGAGAATAAACAGAGAAAGAGAAAGGAAGAAGATGAAAGGAAGATACAAAAAGAAAGGTGACAGGAAAGGAATTTACTGGTGAATCTTGGCTACAGTTAGGGAAAGCAGAGAAGAGACTCCAACCAAAGAGAGGCAGAAAACCTTTTAAAAAGGATCAGTGCACATATTACAAGGAGAGGGGCCGCTGGGCTCCAGAGCGCCCTAACAGACAGCAGCTGAGGGGGAGGGGGGAACAGGAAATCCTAGGACTTAGGAAAAGCGCTCAGCAAAGGTGTCAGCCCTGGGGGAAGACAGCGACTAGAGATGATGGAGTTCGGACCCCCTCCCCGAACCCAGGATAATTCTGAAAGTGGAAGGAAAACCCATCAAATTCTTGGTTTATGCTGGGGCCCAACACTCAGTCCTCCAAGTTAATGGGCCAGTCTCCAGAAAGAAAAAAAAATTGGGGTCCAAGAGGCTACTGAGACTAAACAATATTCATGGACTACCCAAAGAATTGTAGACCTGTGTGTGGGCCGGGTATCCCACTTGTTCATGGTCATCCCTGACTGCCCCTATTCTTTGCTCAGGAGAGATTTGCTCTCCGAAACGGCTTGCTTGGGCTGAAATGGCTGGGCGAGCACATGTGTATGCATATCTGCAGGATATGTATATGGAGCTTAAGACCCAGGCTGTCCCTGTCTCAGTGCACCAGTACCTGATGTTGGGGAGGGCACGAAAAGGGATTAAGCCACACATCTCCCAGCTCCTCCAGCTGGGGGTGGTCTTAGTGCCGTTCTGCCTGGAACACACCGCTCCTGCCAGCCGGGCACTAAGGATTAGCACCCAGTTCAGGACTTCGGAAAGATAAACTGTGGTAGAGTGGCTGACTTCCACACTATTGTGCCTAACTCCTATACTCTGAGTTCTTCACCACCTTCCAGAACTTGATACACCATGTTAGACTTGAAAGGTGCTTTCTTCTGCCTGAGCTGGGCACCCCAAAGTAAAAAATTCTTTGCCTTTGAATGGAAAGACCCAGAGGATGGGACCCCCGGTCAGCTGACATGGACTGGACTCTCCATTGGTTGAACTCAATCTGGTCACCTTGCTGCTGGATCCCAACCTGGAGCCACCACAGCATGAGTGTCAAGCAGTGGCAGAAGCCCAGGGTGAAAGGAAGACCTCTCCAACTCACCAACTGACCCCTGCTGGAAGCCGAGGCTACCTTGTCTACAGACAGGAGCAGTTTTCTTCATGAAGATCAGAGATGAATGGGTGCTGCCATGGTGGACAACACAAATGTCGTCTGGGATGACTGAATCTCTACCCCCTAGCACATCAGCACAGATGCCTTTGCCATCTCTTGGATGCCCTGATGAAGCCAGCAACTGTGAGTATTATTCATTGCCCAGGATATCAGGAGGGAAGAGATTCAGTGGCATGAGGCAATAACGAAGCAGATCAAGTGGCTCGAGAAATGGCTATGCAGGAGCCTACCCTGCTTATGGGCCTGCAAGAGACAGCCACTGGGAACTGGGATCGGACTAAGGGATGGCCTCACTTAAAATGTGCAACAGAAGAAAAGGCCCAAGTTGCTTAGAAGAGGGAGGACAATGGTATACTCGAGGGGAAAGCTATAATCCCCAGAGAACAAATGAAAGACTCACTTTGCCAAATGCACAAGTGGACTCATTTAGGGGATAAGAAGCTTATCCTAGAACTTAAGGTATATGTAACAGACCTTAGGATTTTAGCCAGAGAGACAGTAGAACAGTGTAAGGTATGTCAGCAAGTGAATGCTTATGAGGCCAAGAGCAAACAGGGCAAAGAGACCTAGGGAGTTTGTTGGAAAGTCAAAGTTACAGAAGTTAAGCCAGGGAAATATGGTTACAAATATTTTTTAGTGTTTGTAGATACTTTCTCTGGATAGCTTGAGGCTTTTCCCACCAACCAGCAAACAGCTACTGTGGTAGCCAAGAAGATGTTAGAAGAAATCTTCCCGAGATCTGGGGTCCCCAAGGTAATTAGATTGGACAACAGTCCTGCTTTTGCTTCTAAGGTAAGTCAGGGATTGGCAAAGATATTGGGGACTAATTGGAAGCTCCATTGTGTGTACTGTCCCCAGAGCTCAGGGCAGATAGAGTGAACAGAAACCTAAAGGAGACCTTAATTAAATTGACCTTGGAGACTGGTGCTGAATGGGTGGTGCTCCTTCCCCTGGCCCTGTTCCGAGCCTGGAATACCCCCTACCATTTTATCTTAACCCCTTTTGAGATCCTGTTTGGTATTCCAACCCTCTTGGTGTCCACTGCCCCTGCCCCCAGAGGTATCCCAACTCACTGATAGGAACTTCTTCTTGAGGCTCCAAGCCTTTCAGTCCATACAACATGAGATTTGATCCAAACTGTCTGCCTTATATGTTCCAGGAATGCCAGAGACCCCTCACCATTTCCAGACTGGTGACTGGGTCTATGTCCAGAGGCATCGGGCAGGGTCACTGGAACCCCAGTGGAAGGGACCTTTCCTGGTGCTGTTAATGGTATTGCAGCCCTGGTGCATACATCCCATGTGAAACCTACAGAAGCCTCACTCCCTGGGGACTCCTGCTGTCCCCATGTGCTGGTCTGTCAAACCTGGACTGTGGTTTCTATGGGAACTGGAGATGAGGCCTGACAGCCTCCAAATCCCTCAACACCTCACTTTTGACCTGTGTCTGCTGGCAGCAGGACTTGACTCGTGGGACATCCCCACCCAGGGTGGGAGTGCTGGTGGAAGCAAACTGCCCATGTGGGAGAAAGAGGACTCTGGGCTGGCAGGGGGGCAATAAGATGTGCATTCCCTGCACAGATGTGTCACTTGCGGGAGAGCCCCCCACCACTTATGTTTACCCTCAATGGAAGAAACTGGGCAGAAGTTCACCAATGTGGGGGTCCACACCTGTTTTACTGTGTCACTTGGGGATGCAAGACTACAGGAGACACCTACTGGAACCCCTCCTCCTCTTGGGACTTGATCACAGTTAAAAAAAAATTTACACTACTGAGGGGTCCTACCAGGCATTGAGTTACTTTCTGTGCAAATGCTACCTATAACCCAATAATCGGATTTACTGAGAAAGGCAAAGAACCAGTGAGATGGCTAAAGAAAAAAGTTGGGGACTCGGGTTGTACAAATTGTGATATGATGGCCAGAGATGAGAGAAGGGCTAGCCAAAGGAAAGAGAGAACAGTCAGGGCTGGTTCAAAGCCTGGTTTGACTCATCCCCTTGGCTAACCATCCTCATATCCACCTCGTTAAGACCTCATTTGTTCTGCTGTTGTTGACCTTTAGAGGCTGCATATTGAACAAGCTTAGAGCCTTCACAGAAGAGAGAATAGGTGCAGTACAGCTGATGGTCCTGTGCCAACAATATGAGACCCTGAGGACAGGACCTAAGAATATGAGTTAGTTATCCAAGACTCCTGAGCAGAGCTCCAGGATTGGAGCTTGTACAAAGAGAAAGGGGAGAGTGTAAGATTCAAACTTAAGGACAAAGGCTGCCTTAGGCAAACACCAGGTGGCCTAGACTTTAACACACTGTCCAAAGAATTTAGGATAACACCCTGTTCCAGGAAATGAGCTAACCGCCCTTAGCAGTCCCCCATCCACATGAATGAGCTAACCACAGTAAGGGTGGGATTCTTCACCACCTCCTTTGTGTGCCAAAGATATTTCCCAATGTATTCAAAGGACAATAGGTGGCCACCAACAAATTCAAAAGGTTATAGGCCCCACCAATGAGAAATAACCAACTCATGCTGTAACCTAAAGCCCATACCCTGAACCAGTATAAAGGGTGTGGGCCTTTGTTCTTCAGGGTCGCCTCTGTCTTGATTACAGGGCCACCCCCGTGTACTGGATCATTAAACCTCTTGCTTGTTGCATCGATCTCCATCTCTGTGTCTCTGTGAGTGGAACCTCCCGGACGTAGGGCTGGTGGCAGGGGAATGGAGGCCTTCTCTAGTCTCACAGGATGTCTTTTGGAGAATTTCAAAACTTTAAAACTATTAATTACCTCACCTGAGGACATCAAACTGATACGCCTTTGCATTAATGTCTGGACTCAGTACTCATCAGACAATGGTTCAAAATGACCACATAATGGCTACATTCTTCAATTTTATGGGATGTTCATATTTACTGCCAGCAGTCTGGTAAATGGGGAAAACAAGTCCTTTATGTTCAAGTGTTTATCTACCTTCACTCTAACCTCTCTCTGTGTTCCACTTCCCGTGGCATCCCAATGAGGTCCAGCAGGCCTCCCCATCGCCATGATGCCCTGCATGCAGCTGCCCGCCAAGGAGAGCTTTCTCTTCAAGCATGTGCTGGTAAGCAGTGGTCTGTTTGACCTCTGTGCACTTTCTTTACCTCACAGCCTGACTTTCCATGATGTACATGTGGTCCTTACTAATAATTTACTTCCTGAGGAATGCTGGTGAGTTTTGGAGCAGGTGAGAATACATGCAGAAGAGATCCGTCAAACAGATGGAGCATATCAGAGCAGATCTGAGGCAGTACCTGACCAAGATCCCCGATGGAATTATAATTCCACAGGTGGTATTTTAGCCACAGATAGACTCATGGCCGTCATCATAGGGTAATCTTAAAACCAGTGAATTTTGAAAAATGACAAGTGGTCATTTAGGAAAAACAGAAAAACCCATCCCAATTCTTAGAACACCTTACAAAGGCTTTATTGCAATACACTAATTTGGACCCTAAAAACTCAGAAGGTAAGCAACTTCTGATGACCTATTTCTTTTACCAAAGCTACCCCGACATAAAAGACAAACTTAAAAAGCTAGAGAGGGGACCCCTAAACTCCACAGGCAGAAGTTTTGGGGCTGACCTTTAAAGTGTACCATGGAAGGGATGAGAAGGCTTGCAGACTAAAGTACCATATGCTGGCAAAGACTGTCCGGCCAGCCTCAGCCACTGCACTGGACTCCTAGTCTTCTAAGGCTAAGAGACCACCAGGCTCCTGCTACAAATGTGGTCAATAAGGACATTGGGTGAGGGCTTGCCCTAACTTCCACAAGTCAAGGGGCCATGTCCTAGGTACCATCAAGAAGGACATTGGGCTGCTGATTGCCCTCATGTTGAGCAGGACAGGGGGGCATCACATCTGGATAACTCTCCAGTGGATCTCCTAGCCTAGGGTATGGATGACTGAAGGAGCCTGAGTTCCCTGGACCCGACCACTGCCGTCACCAGCAGGGAGCCCTGGGTAATCATCATGGTATGTGGGTAACCCATCTCCTTCCTCTTGGACACTGGGGCCACTTACTCAGTCCTAATGGAGTATTGGGGACCCACTTCTCTCTCCCATTTCCCTATTGTTGGGGAAGGGGACAACCTTACCTTCCTCACCAAGCCCCACTATTTAGCTACATTTTTAGGGGTGTACCTCTCACCCATTCCTTTTTGGTAGTGCCTAACATGCTGAGTCCCCTTATTGGGAAGGGATCTTCTCGCTAAGTTGGGAGCCTCTATTTTGCCCCACCCATTTGCCTAAACCCAAGCTCACCAGCAGCACTTCTGCTCCTTCTGGCCAGCCAACCTATTAACATGGACATGTTGCTTCCTTTACCTGCTTCTCAGATAGATCCCCCAGTCTGGGAGGTCTCCCTCTGTTGCCAAACAGTCTTTCCAAATAGGATTTGGAAACTGCTTTGTCTGTCTGTCTTTTTGGCATGGCGAACTGTTTTAGGACCTCTGGGACATGTTCTGTAGGAAACTAGGCTCCCTGGACTGCAATAGAACCACAACCCTTGATACTTCTAACTCCTCTGCCTTTATTAAAAAGTTTCAGTACATTACTCGGTCTTGTGCTTGACTTTCCACAATTGGTTAAATGCTTCATATTTCCTGTTCAACACTATACGATCCAACTCTAATAAAAAAAATTCTTGTTCCCTCTGCTCCATGAAAAGCTTATCTTAAAGAATGTTCATGTTGTTAACTCATGTTGTTATCTCTTTTGTAAACTTATAAGCTACAGGAAACCCACTCAGACCTACTTCTCATAGACCAAATAGACTCCACCCAGATAAGTACATCTGCCTAAGTTTCCCACTTACAACCTATTCCAAAGGGTGGGATTCCTCTGGGTTTCAAATGTACATCTAAGAAAAAAAACTTTCTTTTCTCCCAAATGCACTTAATCTTATTCTTGACCTATAATAAATATATATGTGTGTTTCAGCATCTTGTCAAGTCCGGGAACTTACTACACCTGGGACAGCTCCAGAGGAGCGACCTCCAGATATTCAATCTCCTCTCACAGACACAGACACTTTTGTTGGACCTGTTCCTTCTGACCTCTCCTCAGATGGTTCCACAGACCCTGGACAACAAGGAAACAGCCAACTCTAAGACTGGACAAACATCCCATACCCACTTTTCTAGGTTCCCTAAGACACATAGCCCCAAAGTGAGCAGGAAGTAGTCAGAGATCACAATGACCCTATTCCTGCTTTACCATTGCCTTTCTAAGTTTTCTTTTTTAATTAAACCAAAACGGGGAATGTTGGCATTCTGTCTAAGCTCCACCCCCACAGTTACCTGGCAACAGCCAGGCGTGCCTGACTCACTATAAAAGGGGCTGATGGTCCCTTCCTCACTCTCTTGCTCTTGCCCTCTTCCCCTTTGTCCCTTCTCTCCCCATTCCCTTCCCCTTTCCCTCCACATTTTCACAACTGGCCTCCACTCCTCTCCTCTTCTACTCTTCTCTCATTAAACCTTTTCACATTGAACTATGTTTGCCTGTTGTGTTTGTCCAGATGCGAGCCGAGATTTTTACCCCAACAATAGCATTCACCACTTTGCTGAGACATGTTTTTGCCTTCCAGACTTGTGGTACTTCTAATTAATATGGAGTCATTAACCTCAGCAGGGAGAACATGCCCCAATCACTTGGGCAGGGAGATTAATTCCTGAAGGAGGAACCTAATGTAAATTATGTACATTATTATCAAACAAGCCTCACACCCAGAACAACCACCAGCACTTGTGGAGGCCCACACCCTGCTAGCTCTGCTCCAGGGGTGGGAACTGTGTCACACTGTTCCTTCTGCATAGCCACGTGGGATCCAGCACCTAGCCAAGATGCCTAGCAGTGAAGAATCTGGAACCTGAAATAGCCCTCTCCAGTAAAAGACTTCCAATAGAAGGACTGGGGCACCAACCCAGTCAAAAAAACCTTTGACCCACAATTTGTCCTACCTACAAGAGATGTAAAGGTAAAAATAGAGCGGAAATTGAAGGAAAGGCTAACCAATGACTGGCCCAGCTTGAGACCCAGACCATCAGAGAAAGCCCACACTATAGAGAGAATCTCTATGCACTGTGTGGCTGTCAATAAAAAGCTTAGGCGAGAAATAGGAGGTGGGCATTCCATCAGGGAGAGAAGATTCTGGAGTAGTCAGGTCCAGGAACATGAAGATGGTCACATGTAACTGAGAAGAGGTAACCTGCCATGTGGTAGAACTTGAACAGGATAATTGAGTTATGAGCTAGTGGGAACGACAAAAAGCTATGGCCTAAGCATTCATTCAGAATTGATTAAGTCTCAGAGCTGTTATTTCAGAAACAGCAAGGGTGGGCAAGCCAAGGTTCTACCACTCCTGACACTATTGATGTTCTGTCACCTGAGAAGCTTCACCCAGCAAGTATGGGGACAGATGCAGAGACCCACAGCCCAACATTGGCAGAGCTTGGGGAATCCTGTAGAGGAGGGACAGGAAGAGGAAGGACTGAAGGAACCAGAGAGGTCAAAGATACGACAGGAAAACACAGAATTGACTTACCTGGGCCCATAGGGCCTCACAGAGACTGAACTGGCAACCAGAAAGCATGCATGGGATGGACTTACGCCCTCTGCGCATATGTAACGGTTGCACAGCTATGGGACTCCCAGTAGCAGGAGCGGGGGTCTGTCTCTGACTCTATTATCTTCCTTTGGTGCCTTTCCTCTAACTGTGCTGCCTTGCCTAGCCACAATAGCAGAAGATGTGCCTACTGCAGCTTGATATGCCAAGGTGGGTTGATGTCCAAGGGAGGCCTCCCCTTTTCTGAAGAGAAGGGAGGATGGAAAGATGGGAGAAGAAGGGACTGGAAGGATGGGGGTAGGGGAAACTGAGATCAGGATATAAAGTAAATGTCTTAGTCGGGGTTTCTATCCCTGCACAAACATCATGACCAAGAAGCAAGCTGGGGAGGAAAGGGTTTATTCAGCTCACACTTTCACATTGCTGTTCATCACCAAAGGAAGTCAGGACTGGAACTCAAGCAGGGCAGGAAGCAGGAGCTGATGCAGAGGCCATGGAGGAATGTGGCTTGCTCAGCCTGCTTTCTTATAGAACCCAAGACCACCACCCACAATGAGCTGGGCCCTCCCCGCCTGATCACTAGTTGAGAAAATGCCTTACAGCTGGGTCTCATGGAGGCATTTCCTCAATTGAGGCTCCTTTCTCTGTGATAACTCCAGCTTGTGTCAAGTTGACACACAAAACCAGCCAGTAAAATAAATAAATAAATTAATTTTTTAAAAAGACTCCCAGTGCCTTTCTATCAAGAGACAGCCATTGTTAGACTATTTGGACAACAACCAGTAGACCACTTGATAAATTTATATATAATATATATATATAATATGTATATTTTATTTGTGTATATATATTTATACAAATATATAATATACATTATGTGTATGCATGTATATATGTTTAATATATAAAATATAAAAATATATTTTGATATGTAATATAAATTCCTTATATATTATAATATATACTATGTAATTATATTACCTATTACCTATAATACATTATAATAGTACATACAAGTATATATACATGTATATATGGGTGTTTTGAATGAGACTAGCCTATTGGGGGTTGGTCTGGTGCTCGTATGAATTCAAATACTAAATATTAGCCCCCAACCAGCACAATCTTACATACACTGAATGGTGTTATCTAAACTTTGCTCACCAATCTTCTCTGACTCTTTAAATAAAAGTGGTTGACAGCCAATGACTGGGGAGAACAGAGGTAGGTTACCAGGCTGGAGGTGTGGGGGTGGGGGAATATTGGGAGAGGGAAAAGAAAATGGAGAGAGCACATCGCCATTAGATGGGATGGACTAGGAGCATGTGTCCAGTGCACATTGAGGACAGACTGATGGGCCCAAATCAGCCCAGGCATGGGGAGTGTAACTAGAAAATGGTGGGTCTTGCATAGAAAAATAGTTTAGGGGTAATCGTCTAGTAATCATGCTAAACAGATTAAATAAATCAGCAGGACTATATCTTGGTTACTAGGGAGCTGCCTGGTTTATATTAAGAACTAATAGAGTTATTAAGTATCTTACAACAATGGCCACATGGGCTCATAGATTTGAATGTTGTTCTGAAGATAGTAGACAGTTTAGGAATGATTAGGAGGTGTTATTGGATGGGTGTGGCCTTGTTTAAGGGGGTGTGTCACTGAGGGGAGGGCTTTGAGATTTCAAAAGCCCAGGCCAAGGACAGTCTCCTCTCTCCCTCTCCCTCTCCCTCTCCCTCTCCCTTTCCCTCTTGCTCTCCTCTCTCTCTCTCTCTCTCTCTCTCTCTCTCTCTTCTCTCTCTCTTCCCCCTTGCTCTCCCTCTCTCACTCTTTCTCTCTCTCTCTCTCTCTCTCTCTCTCTCTCTCTCTCTCTCTCTGCCTGCTGCCTGTGGGATCAGGTTATAAAGCTTTCAACTAATTCTGATTTGCCTGTCTGCTTTCCACCATAATGATCATGGAGTAGACATGAGGAACTATAAGCAAGCACCCAGTTAAATGCTTTATTTATAAGAGTTGCCTTGGTCACGGTGTCTCGTCTCAGCAATACAATAGTAACTAAGACATACATGGCATCCGTTCTTTTTGCTAGAGAACAGGAGCTTAGCAGTGAAGCCATTAACTGACTACTGTTTCTCAGAGATAGGTGTGGCCTTGTGCTCCCTTCCTATGGTCCCAATATTTCTTGGTATGTACCTTACCTTTTTAATAAACATGTGTCAGCATCTAGTGCATTGGAGTCCCTGGGTAGCATCGCAGCCATCAGGACACAATTATGTGTAAAATGGCCTGAGTCAGGGCCCATAGACAGCAGCATTTCCAGCTCTTGTGCATGAGCCCATGTGGATCTTGCAATGAGCTGGGCCTAGCAATGTCCAGTACACAGTTGTGAGCTGTTGCTCTGGTTGAACTGTATTGGTGTGTGCATTCAATGAACTACACCTATTTAAATGAATTCAGTGTTCCTGTGGTCTGAGTCCAGACCCCTTGACACCAAATCTTCCCTCCAGCAGCATTTAGGAGAAGCTAAGGTCAGGAGAGGTGACATCTTGCCATAAGTTATGTGACAAGAGGGATGGGGAATGATCCCTTGTGATAAGAATCAGGGTCTCCTCTGTGGTACTTAGGTCTATGTCGGTCCTGTGCAACAGCTTCAAGAACCCAGTTCTGATTTTCTTTGGGATTCCTGTGATGATGAACTCAGATATGATTGGAAAGAACCAAAACGGTGGTCAGAGTACTTGATTTATAAAATGTACGTAACATTGCAAACTTATGTTGAAGGATATTTGATTATATTGTGAGCCCCAAGATTGTTTTATTTACTTAAAAAAATACCTTCTGGTGGTGTAGTTCAGCACTAGCACAGATATTAAACCTGAGAGCTTTTTTTGTTTGTTTTTTAGTTTGACTGATGGAACCCTGATACTCATTAGCTTTGAGCTGTGGTTTCTTCACCTGTAAAATGGCGGTGTTTCTGCTGAATTGGGTTGCTATGGAGATTAACAGAACATACAACAGTGTCTGCCTGGCATGGACACCTGCTGGTTAAATGGAAGCTGTTGATGTGATGCATTTAAAATTAGAATCTCTAGCCCCATAGTGTTAGATGCCGGTTGCCATACAGGGGTTGTAAGGGTTTTGTGATTCCAAGAGAGCCTTGAATTAAAACAGAGGGCTCTTTTTTTTTTTTTTGCCTGTTTTTTTCTTTTTTAACTTGAGAATTTCTTATTTACATTTCGAGTGTTATTCCCTTTCCCGGTTTCCAGGCCAACATTTCCCTAACCCCTCCCACACTCCTTCTTTATGGGTGTCCCCCTACCCATCCTCCCCCCATTACTGCCCTCCCTCCAACAATCATGTTCACTGGGGGTTCAGTCTTAGCAGGACCAAGGGCTTCCCCTTCCACTGGTGCTCTTACTAGGCTATTAATTGCTACCTATGAGGTTGGAGCCCAGGGTCAGTCCATGTATAGTCTTGAGTAGTGGTTTAGTCCTGGAAGCTCTGGTTGGTTGGCATTGTTGTTCATATGGGGTCTCGAGCCCTTCAAGCTCTTCAGTCCTTTCTCTGATTCCTTCAACGGGGGTCCGTTCTCAGTTCAGTGGTTTGCTGCTGGCATTCGCCTCTGTATTTGCTGTATTCTGGCTGTGTCTCTCAGGAGAGATCTACATCCGGTTTCTGTTGGCCTGCACTTCTTTGCTTCATCCATCTTGTCTAATTGGGTAGCTGTATATGTATGGGCCACATGTGGGGCAGGCTCTGAATGGGTGTTCCTTCTGCCTCTGTTCTAAACTTTGCCTCCCTATTCCCTGCCAAGGGTATTCTTGTTCTCCTTTTAAAGAAGGAGTGAAGCATTCGAATTTTGATCATCCGTCTTGAGTTTCATGTGTTCTGTGCATCTAGAGCAATTCAAGCATTTGGGCTAATAGCCACTTATCAATGAGTGCATACGAAAGCTCCTGTTTTAAATTTTAAAAAAAGAATCAATTATAAAATGTCAATATGCAATAATCACAACCAGAATTGGGCTAATTCCTGTGAAGTCATTTAGCTTTACATTTACTGCTTCTATTTTCAAGGCTTCTAGAGTAGCACTATACGATATCCTAAAGCCTTCTATTATGGTGCTACCCATTCATTTCTCTCTCTTTGAGGACTTCTCAGGTGACTTAAAAAAAACCTGATTTCTTTTAAGATTGTTCCCAGCTGGTGTGATCTCTCTGTCCATGGGCCTTGCCGAAAGCTGCAGAGCCAATGTATTGTTTTAAAACACAAAATTTCAGACATTAATTTTACCAGTGAAGTCTCAGGCGTCAGATACGAAAGTCAATTCCGAACTGTCCTTCCTAATTCACTGACCTCCCAGAAGAAGCATTCTTGTTCCCTCTGCACACTTTCTAAAAATCCTTCAACTCAAAGACTTTCCATTGCCCTCGTTATCTTCATTTCCTTTCAAGTCCTTCCTTGATCTGCTCTGAACCTAAGTGCAGTTTTAGCTTTGCAATAAAGGTGTGTGGTAGGTTAGCCTTACCGAAATAAAGTTCATGTTTACATCAAACAAACAACCCTTGTGTTAAATGCCTGTGCCATGGTGATGCTATACCACACAATAGTTTATCAGTAAATAATACATTCTTGGAGATCACAGTGTGATCAAATACCTTGTAACATATCTTAGTAATTTTCTCTCTATTATATAAATCAAGTTTTGACAAGGATTCTGATTGATTGCTGTCATGACTGAGTACATCATCATGGGAATCCCATGGAACATCAAACTGTTGCATATGACCAACCAGGAACCAAAACCACCCAGGAGACTACTGATACTTGACACACATAAAGTCACCTCCCTATTTTCATATAGTTTATGGCAAGAGGTCACCATTCCTGACCAAGTCTCATTATCCAACGGTGCTAATAAATGGAAAAGTTGGGGTCAAGGAGGTCACCCACAAAGCACAAAATACCCATCTCAGATAAACATGTGTGGTTTATTGAATCCAAAACATCCATGAATTTCAGGACACAATTAAATGTTGAAACCTAAGGATAATAGATATAGAAGAGAATTAAGATTTCTAGTTCATAGATCCAGTAAACACCTTCAACAAATCATAGCAGCAAACTTCCATAAGGTAAAGAAAGAAAAGGCCATAAAGGTACAACAAGCCTACAGAACATCAAACTAATTGTACCAGAAAAATTCCTCCATTCACATAATAATTAAAACACTAAATGCACAGATCAAGAAAGAACATTAAAAGGGGTAAGGTATAAATATCTAGTAACAAATAAATTCAGACCTATCTGAATTACACCAGACTTCTCAACAGAGACTCTAAAAGTCAGAAAATCTTGGGCAGATGTAATGCAGACCAAGGCTTCTATACCCAGCATAATTCGCAATCACCATAAATGGAGAAACCAAGATATTTCACAACAAAACCAAATTTAAACAATATTTTTCTTTAAGAGAGCACAACAGAGGATAATAGGAGGAAAACTCCAAGACAATGAACTAAACTATACCCAAGAAAAACCAAGAAATTAATCATCTCTCAATAATTTCAAAAAAAGAGAAGCACACAAACATAATTTCACCTATAACCAGAAAAAGAAGAGAAAGCAGCAACCATTGGTCTTTAATATCCCTCTGTCACCAATTCCCCAGCTCCTAGGGACCAAACTGCCAGTCAAAGTGTATACAAGGACGGGTCTATGATTCTAGGTAATTCTGTAGAAGAGGATTGACTTATCTGGCATTAATGCAGTGGTAGGCCCTTGGCTCTGGTGAGACCTATTGCCCCACCAAATAGAGATCCTAGAGGTGTGAGGTGGGAATGGATATGTATGGGAGGGGGAGCACTGTCATATAGGCAAAGCTGAGCCTATATGGGAAGTAAGGTTTGGTGAGGGGATACTGAAAGGGGGCCACGTTTGAAATATAAATGAATAAAATAACAAATTAATAAAAATAGCCAAAAATAAAATAAAAAGCAAAAAGGTAAAAGAAAAATTAAACCAAACCAAAACAAAAGAATTCCCTGTAGTGTATTGGCCTAATTCTGCTTGTATTTTAATGCTAATTTGTAGAACTCAAGACTGGTTACCCCCAAAAAAGTGACCCTGCTCCCAGTTAATTGTGATTATAAAGAAGCCAACAGCCAACAGCTGCACAGCAGAGAGATGGGGGAGGTGAGTTTTTGAGGGCTTTGCTAGAGAGGATCATGAGGAGGGAAGAAGGAAGAAGAAGCTGCCAAAGAATAAAGGAAGAACAGATGTGATGGAGAGGAGAGAGGAAGAGGACAGCAGCCATGGTTAAGAGAGAGGAGAACCTGGTCCTGAGGGCTGTCCAAGTGGAAAAAAAAGCAGCCAAGATGCTACACAGTCAGTAAGAGTTGAGCGTTATTGTTTGGAAAGTAGATCTGATACCATGGAGGGCAGGCAGCTGCCCAGCTACTGTGCTGACTAATGCACACTAAAAATAAATTTAACACAATATGTATAACCAGTAAGACAGCTCTGCTAGAGGATCCTAAAAGGAATACTTTAGTTTGAAGGGAAGGATAAAATACTAGAGAACACAGGAAATAATTTAACAAAACTAGGACAGTTAATCAAAGAAGACTATGAAAACCACAAAATTAACAAAATGACAAAATTTAATGCATAGGTTTAAAGAATAATTACATATCACTAAACTCAGTATCTAGAATGGTGGGGCATGAATTTTGCAATGGACTGAACTCAGAAATGTGGGGTTGGGAGAAAGATGTATGGTTAAACAGCCCACCAGGTTCACATTGTGTCAGCTTGATTTAATCTAAGGACAAAGAAGTGGAGTATCTCTGATGGCTTTCTTCTAACCCCTTGAAAGGATCACTGGGGTTTGGCCTCAGTACTTCATACTTCTTGCTGGGTCAGCAACACTCAAGGAAGCTTGAGATTGTCATAGGCACAGTATTATGCTAGATATACTGAGTAGATGATACTAAGATGTTCAGATGGTGATACCCATTTGCATGCATTCTTAATGTGGACCTAAGGAAAGAGAGATCAAGGTCCTTAGAATAGAAAGATCATTTCCAGTTCTTTTCTACCATTCCAGACTGAAAGACTGGTAGGGAGAGAATGGTAAATAATCAAGAATTCATAGATGATGCTTTGAATGAAGGGTGGGTTTCTGTGCTGGTTTTAGACAGGGTCTCAAGTATCACATGTTGCCCTCTACCTGGCTGGCCAGGTTCACTTTGAGCTCAGATAAACCTGCTTCCACTTTCCAATAGATAGTCTTACAAGAGTGGCCTCCAAGGACTGTGAGGACAGCATTAGCCTTTGACAGTTGAGGTGTGTAACCCACAACTATAGTTTTAGCCACTTTTTTCCATGTCTACCAGCTATTTCAGATTGTTGCTGTTCTATGCCTGACAATCAAGGACACAGAAAAATAACCTGATACAGAGGAAGGACATGGTGATCATATCCTTTCTTCTGCTGTATGTTCTGGATGAGGTTTGTTAAAATTTCAATATTGCAAAAAGCTTTATATAAGGGTCACTGTGCACTGTTCTATATAAAATGTCTAATCAGAACTGACCACCAGATAACACTTCCTGCAATCCTCATATGAGAAGCTTGAGCTTTTTGTTTTGACTTTTTCTTTTTTCTTTCTTTCTTATTTTTGCTGTATAAGTTGAGAGGAAGATATTTGGGGCCATGGATCTGCCCCCAAAATCTGGGCTATGGATCTGATCAATCAGTATTAGTGTGTGCATTCAATAAAGTATTAATTTTTTACTATGATAGATGTTTTGTGTTTGGTGGGGTTGGCCATGACCCAGAGTTTACAGTGCTGGGACCTTGCTCTATCCACTTGGTGATGTTTATAGCCTTGTCCTACACCGTTATCTGCACCCCCTCTATCTGTTGACTATTTTATTTTTCTGATAGAAGCTCATGGTATATCTTAAACAGGCTTGTGAGCAATGCTTCTTTGGTGATATTGGTGCAGAGAGGAGAATCCCACAAGCAGCATAAGGGTGCCTTCACTAGTGGCTCCAATATTTCACTTTCCTCTGCCAACTGGTCTCCACACTGTTCCTAGCACCATAATGATTTCAACTCTTCCTCCTAAGGGATTTTGTGGCAACTGTCGAATGCTAAGCATAAGGCTTCATGAGTGTTCCCCTAACACACACCCATGTTGTAACCTACCATGCAGGCTATTTCTTGATGTGATTTCAAGCACCTGTACATAATGAGGAAGGAGAACCTTTTGACTGGTGTGAAATCTCAGGATTTTTTAATGGCTAATATTGGTAAATGAGGATAAAATCTAGTTAGGATGAGACATTTTTGGGCAAGATATGGAAGGAAACATTCATTTAGATGCATAGGAATTACTAAGGTTTTTATAATCAAGCCTTGAGGAAAATTTGGGTGTGGAAACAGGAGGTGCTCAGTGTCTATGCCCTGGGAAAGTCTCCTGGAAAGGGCCCCTAAGCTTATGCTCAGTACAGGGAGATTATTAGCAGGGAGGCAAAGTCTGTTCCCCATGACATCAGCAGTCCCTTCTTGGCCATTCTGTTATCTCCTATAGAGTTCTTGGCATCCTCTGTGATGTCACCAGTGTTGTAGTGACAACCAGTGCCCTAGTTTCTCTCAGTCCAAGTCTGGCAGATACATCCTAAGACATGTTTTCCCGTCTTAGCAAGCATTTTGGGATGGGGAATTTCGATTGTGGAGAGACTAGAGTGAAGGAGTCTGGCCTTTCGTCTCAAAGTAATGATAGACAAAGACAGCGCTTCTGGGGAATGTTGAGTAAGTTCTGGGCAGTGTATGTCGAGCTTCCTTTCAGGAGGATGCAGGCTTAAGCTGACCTTTCTAGCAATGGGCCACAAAAACTGGAGCATGATGGAAAACTATAATTATGTATCCTAATTAAAGTTGTAATGTTCAACTCAGCGGAATTAATAACTGATGTGTCTCCACTGCCTGAAGAGGCTCCTTGGATAACTTGACTCAAAGCAGCCAGGATGGTTCTAGTGCCCATAGCACTATTGCTCACAGGATCTAACCAATTAGCTAACGTGGTCCTTCGCAGCCATATACAAGGCTGGGAGGAATTTTTAAGAGTAAAACATAATGTATGCAACAAAGAAAGATTAGTGGCAGTATACCGTTGGGGCAATTCTCTATTTGGCACTATACAAGGAACACCACGCAAACAGGAGGTGGAGAAAAAAGTTGGCAAAACAGTAGAATTGCTATGAACTGGCATATGTACTGGCCAGGATCTGGCAATAGCCCACAGGGTGAGCGAATCAACCTGGATTACCATTCCCAGTAGTAATAGTAGGGTTCATAGTCTCATCTTCAGGAAGATCAGAAGGCACTTTTCGCGTCAAGCGCTCAGGTACTGAAATTGGATTTTCTTGATCCTGTGGAAAAACAGAAACAGTTCCCCTAGATCTCAAAGTCACGGGATCTGGGCCACGCCATTTATCAGTTAAGACATCCTTCCACTTTACTTTTGCATTAGCCATAGGTATAGTAGCAGCATGGCGATCTGCGGCAGAGTGACCACGCGCATCCAAAATTAAGAAATTTAGAGTAAAAAGAGCTAAAGAAAGTTGTTCTTTAGGCGTTCGGCTGCTGGCAATTCCCTCTTTTTGTTTTTGTATAAGCTCTTTTAAGGTATGATGTGCTCTTTCTATAATTCTTTGACCCGGGGGATTGTATGGTAATCTTGTAGTATGACGGACCCCAATCGTCTGGCAAAATGTCTGAAAGGACTTTGTAGTGTAGGCAGGCCCATTGTCTGTCTTGAGACTATCAGGCTTTCCCCAGGCCACCCATGTCTCTAAGCAATGACTAATGGCATTACGAGTTATTTTTTACCAGTCATCAGAGTGGCATGTATAATACCGGAACAGGTATCAACAGAAACATGAGCGTATTTTAAATTTTCAAATTGAGATATGTGTGTGACATCTATTTGTCAAAGTTTTAGCGGGAGCAGACCACGAGGGTTAATCCCCACCTGAGGAGGGTGGTGAAACTGAACACAATTCTGGCAATGTAACACCACATCATGGGCTGTAGCTCTAGAGATTTTAAATTTTTGTTGAAGAGTAAAAGCAGGAATATGAAACTTTTGATGAAATTTTTTAGCGAGATCAACCAGAGCAGCATGAAAAATAAACTCTCTGTGAGTACTAGCATCCACCAGGGCGTTATTGCTGGTCATGGGACCAGGCAAATTAGTATGAACTCGAATATGTTGTATGAAAAATTTATTTTTTCTGGCCCAAATCACTTTTTGTAACTCTAAAAGAATTTGACATACAGTACTAGTCGACCTAATTGGCCCTGTAATTTCAAGTGAGCGCACAGCATTAACTACATAAGCAGAGTCAGAAATTAAATTAAAAGAATCATGAAATCTTTTAAAAACTTCCAATATAATTTTATATTCTGTAATTTGGGGGGTGTCTGGACTGTATTGAATTAATACTGGTTTTTTAGAATCAACCATATAGGCACCTACACCTGTTTTGGAGCCATTTGTATAAATATCTAACGCTCCAGACAAAGGCTCTGAGGCAGTGACCTTAGGAAAAACCACTGGATATTCAGTAAAAAATTGTAGCAAAGGATCCTTAGGATAATGATTATCAAACTCTCTATCAAAACTACAGCGTAATATGGCCCAATCATCTATCAAGGCACACAATGTTTCCATCTGAGTTGTAGTATATGGTATAATAATTTTCTTGGGTAAAATACCAAAATGCTGAATATAAGATTTAACACCTAACATAGCAAGCTGTGTAACGGCAGAAGGGTAATATTCAAGGGTCTTATTAGGAGAAATATGGCGATAAATCCAAAGAAGCAGTCCTTGTTGTCATAGCACTCCTGTAGGCTGACGAAAGGTTCTCAGTATACACAAAAGGAGATCCTCCTTTTCCTTGTACCTTCTTAGCATTGCCTTTTCCAGTCTTTCTTCTATTTTCCTCAAAGATAATCGTGCTTCCTTGGTCAAAGCACGGGGTGAAGCAAGCTGAGAATCCCCTTTCAGGATCTCATAGAGTGGTTGTAAATCTACATTGGGCATTTTAATATAGGGTTGAATCCAATTTATGCTTCCTAGTAATTTTTGAAAGTCATTTAATGTTTTTAAATGAACTTTTTGTAATTTAATTTTCTGGGGGGAAATACTATGAGAAGTAATTTTTGTTCCTAAATACTCCCCCATTTGTCCCATTTGAACCTTTTCAGGTGCTATGAACAATTGATTGTTTTCAAGCACCTTAACCACTTTCGCATAGGCCGCTTTTAAGGTGTCACAATCTTTTGTGGAAAGCAAAATATCATCCATAAAATGTATTATTCTTAATTTTGGGAATTGGTCATGTACAGGCTGTAAGGCTTGTCCTACACATAGCTGACACATAGTAGGGCTATTAGCCATACCTTGAGGCAAAACCACCCACTGATAGCGCTTATCCGGCTCTTCATTATTCATAGAGGGCAAAGTAAATGCAAATCGCACACTATCTTGTGGGGCAAGAGGGATGGAAAAAAACAATCTTTAATATCAATAATAAAAATAGGCCAACCAGCAGGAATACTAGAGAGCAATGGTAAACCTCTTTGTATGGAACCCATTATTTGCATCTGAGAATTGATAGCTCTGAAATCATGTAATAATCGCCATTTTCCTGATTTTTTCTTGATAACAAATATGGGTGTGTTCCAGGGTGATGTGGATGGCTGTATATGTTCCAATTTCAGCTGTTCAGACACTAATTCAGCAGCAGCAGTTAATTTTTTCAGAGGATAAAGGCCATTGAGGAACCCATACATAATCCTCTGTTTTCCATGTAATGGGTATGCCTCCCTCAATGGCCCCTAGGAAAAACCCAGACCCGTCCTGCCTCTTTTAGAAGTCAACAGTACTGGGTCAACTTGTCCTTGTAAATATTTTCCTAAACCTTTTCTGGGCATGTAGCCCATTTTTATCATCATATCCTTGGCCTGTGGGGAATACTCATTAGTCAGTCTCATATCTAGATTTATTAAGACATCTCTGAGTCACAGGAATGTCTATAATATAGGGAGTAATCTTTCCAGATCTACCTTCTGTATCCTTCCATGTCAATTCTTTGGAGCTTATTAAAGGAGCCATTTCGTACCCCAGACCACGTAGGGCCTGAGATGATGTTTGCGTAGGCCACCTAGGTGGCCAGTCATGAACAGAGATGATAGTACGATCTGCTCCAGTGTCTAACAAACCAAGGAAAGAACATCCCTCCACAGTCAATGTTAACATTGGATGATCACCTAGTTCTAATGAGATAAAGGCAAATCGGGAGCCTGTAGATCCCAAGCCCCTGTCTCCTCTAATTCTATTTTTAGCAGGAAAGCGCCTATGTAAGCTAGGCAGAAGCAGCAGCTGGGCAATTCTGTCTCCAGGGGAAATAGCACTAATTCCCTGGGGAGAGGCTACCGGGACTTTTATTGTGCCTAAATAATCAGGGTCAATTACTCCAGGTACAATTTGTAAACCTTTCAGGGCAGAAGAGGAGCATCCCAACAACAGCCCAACTGTGTCTTTAGGGAGGGGTCCTCTAAAATCTGTGTCTATAGGCTGTACTACCATATGGGGGGGTCAGTACAGGTCTGGTGGTGGAGTGGAGCTTTTAGTGGCTCTCCTTGGTCCTTCGGGTGGTGAAGAGAAGGCCAAGGCCTCTGTTTGTCCTGTCCCTGCCTGTCTTTCTGTAGAACCCCATATATTTGAGGGCCCTGGGGATGTGGGCCCCGTTGTCTGTTTTTTGGCTGTGTACCACCATATCCTGTCGCTAGAGGGCAACCATCCAAGTCTTTCATAGATCGACACTTATTTGCCCAGTGGTTTCCCTTCCTACAGTGGGGGCACAATCTAGGTTGTGGAGGTCTGTTACAACCCTGTTCCCCACTTCTTTCAGGGCACTGTCTTCTATAGTGTCCTTTACGGCCACATTTGAAGCAGGTATCTGTAGTAACCTTTTTTAATTGTATCATCGCTGCCGCTAGGCCAACATTAGTCAATGGCCCTCCTATTTCCCTGTAGACTTTCATCCAAATCTTTAAACCTTTATGTTTATATGGTGTTATAGCAGTCCTACATTCTTCTGTACATTGTTCATACACTAGCTGCTTAATAAGAGGCATAGCTGTATCAGGGTCTCCAAAGACCTTGGTAGCGGACTCTACCATGCGGGCTACAAAGTCTGAAAAAGGCTCTGTGGATCCTTGTAGAATCTTGGTAAGGTTCCCGGAGACTGTATGTCTATTAGGCAATGCTTTCCAGGCTTTAATGACTATTTCATTAATCTGGCTATAGACCTGATCTGGATAACCAGTCTGGTCCAGAGCAAATCTGTCTATTCCCAATAGCATGTCAGCGTCCCAATGTCTCTGAGGATCTGCTCCTGAAGCCAGATTAATGGCAGCTTGAATGTTAGCATATTCATTCAGGTAAGATTTCCAATCCAAGTATTGACCTGGAGAGAGGCAAGCTCTAGCTAAACTCCCCCAGTCTCCAGGGGTGAGACAGTATCTGCCAAGAGCCTCAATCTGAGTGATAACAAAAGCTGTGTTGACTCCGTAGGTTTTGACTGACTCTGCCAATTGCTTTATTGTCTTAAAGTCAACAGGTTCATGATATCGCTGCCCGTTTGCATCCAGAAAAGATGGAAAACTCAATCCTATCTCTTTCCATACTTCTGGGCAAAAAGAAGTACCTCCTGCAGGCTTCACCATGCTGTTATGTTGAGAATTACATGGAGGTGCAGGGGGTGCTGTTGGTATAACTGCTTTCTTATCTAATTCTTTGGCTCGTCGCCACCTAGCATTGGCATCTGGCCAGTCTGGATCATATCTCTCTCTCTCATAATGAGCAGCTTTTTCTTCGAGATCAGCTTTATCATCCTCACTAACCTCTGAATCATCTAACATTCCTAAAGTCAAGGCCTTTAAAGCGGGATATATCTTACTTGTTTCTTGGTCCTGATATCCCCTTTTTTTTTATCCCTGTCTTCTCTCTGTTCCTTTTGTCTCCTTTTCTTTTTTTTTCTTCCTTCGGGACCTTTTCTCCCTCTGACATACTTTCTTGTTGTTCTGTGAGGATTTTCTGACCTGTCCTAACAGCCTCCTCACATTGTTTGTCCTCTAAGCAGGCACATACTATTCGCCAGAGAGGTTTGGATCCGGGCTTAAGCTTACCTTCTGTAGCTTCCCTATCCAGATCTTTCCCTAACTTGTCCCATGCTCTTAAAGTAAGAGATCCTGACACTATAAACCATGGAGCACAACAGTTGCACTCCTCAAGGAAACTCAACAGGATTTTCCTTTCAATTTTAAGCTTACGCTGACCAAGAAGCTCCTGAAGAGCTGACAGGAGCAGGGTGGAGTGTGAGTTTCCCATGCTCTACGAGCTTATTTACGATCGATTTACGAGCAGGGCAGGCTGATGTGTTTATTTACACACGATCTTGTGGCCCATCATTAGTGGGCTCTTCCCAGCAAGTGCACTCATGCCCGGGACGATGGCAATTCAAACAGTAACAACACCACCACCACACAAAAAGGGTAAAAGGCAAAAGTATTAGTCCGACCCACAGGGGATCAATTGGGGAAAATAATATTGCCGTGTCCCATAGACCTTTTAGCCTCTAAACCAAGGCTTTTATAGTTTCTGATTACCTCCAGAGAACTTTATGGTCCCTTACCTGGGCGCTTACTGACGTCACCGTCCTGAGACTGAAGAGTTCTGAATCCACAAGGATGTCCTCGTGTTCCCGTACGGGCCACCAGCTGTCAGGACCACCTCAGCCAGCAAGGAAGACACAACACTGTCAGATTCTTCTCAATAGCCTTTATTGCAGTAACACCTCATTATTGATACAGGGACCTTGAGCAACAAAGGCACCAGCCTTATATATAAAACAGGCTATGGCTATATACTTGTCCTCTAGGGATTGGTGGAGCATGAAACACCTCATTAGCATGAATATCACTCCAGCCTGATAGCTGTCGGAGAAATGCCAACACATGCGCTTTGTGGGTGTTTACCACAATCGAGTACCGGATGTAGGCGCCATCTTTAGCCACTCCCCACACTTTACCTAATTGTTAGGGTCCATGTGGTTCTTCTGAGAGAGCAGCAGATGCTCTAACCTGTGAGTCATCACCACAGCTCCTGCAGGTGGCTTTTGTTCTTCCACCTGATGTGATTTATTAGGTGGACCGGATTATTTAGAATTACATAGAGAGATCTCAGGAGATGTGTATTCATAGGTAACTTACTGAGCCGTGCATGCTCAATGTGTTAGGTTCCCAGGCATCCCTACAGGGCTCTGGTGTTCCCACTGCTCATTGTGGGTCAGGATCATCCTCCAGCATCACTTAGTTTCCATATTAGAGCAGATCTTTCACCTATTATCAATGATGACCATATGTATTATACACATCTGATAAAATACAGAATAGAAACTAGCTTCCTGTAAGCCAGCTTGGCATAATGAATTCTTTGATAGCAAGAAAATTATCTTAGTCTAAGCAGTTTAGGGAGGGACCTCAAGAGCATCCACAGTGAATGCAGCCTACAGCTGTGAACACACGTTTCCTTTGGAGAGCAGGCCTGTGCAGGCCCTGAACCTAGGTGGGACAGTTCAAGCTACCCTTTTTCCATGGCCAATCTGGGATCGTATTGAGAATGTATTTTTTCCAGGTGACAGATTTCCAGTTTATGAAATTGAACTAACTTTCTCAGAGTGGATGTTACTCAGAAAGTTAAGAACAGAAGGAATAATCCAGAATGTCCAAAACAGTTGCTGTCACAACAGGGCTTTTAAATCTCAGCAGCTAGAGAACCAATGTAGTCTTTGGTTATTGTCAAGCTTAGGGCTTCTAGTCATTCATTATAAGCAGACCATGGCACAAAAAGAGTCATCTGTGTCACAATAAAAACTAGTCGGAACTATATTTACACCACACTATCACATTACTACTATATGGAGGTTCTCAGGTATGATCTTAGAAACTGAGAGAGGCCTGGGTCTTGCTATACATACGCATACTTTATACGTCTTCACAACACAGTGTGATTAGTCCTGTTAATGCTACCTCCAGCCTACAATACCTTGGATAATTTCTACTGACATCTGTGACGTGAGGCAATAGTTCATGTTATCCCTTACCTGAATAAACTGTCCTTAGAGTACAGCGTAGTCAGAGTGGCCTTCATTTCCAGTCTTCAGACAAGTCTGTCAGCCATTGTCCAGTGCCTGTCTTGAGATGTCCACATTGTCAGATGAGTGTCTTCATCCAGCCTACCCTGTAATTTTGTAGAACATTAATAGGGTTCCAGCCCTAGGAATTAATTTAGTGTGACTGTACTTGCCAAACACACTCAAAGCCCTAGCTGCCACCCTAGTGCTGTGTGCTCTAGAGAAAGAAAATAAAGAACCACATTGTCTATCAAGTTTCTCCTCCAATCAAAGGAGAATCTGCATCGGGTCTTTTAAGTAACTCTAAGCCCCAGCTTCCCCGCTGTTCACTCCATCAATTCCATTATTGGTGTGTTTTCATTAATGCTCACTTTATTTTTGGTGTGCAAAGAATGTGTACCATGTCAGTACAGTGTGTGTGTGTGTGTGTGTACCCATGAACTCACTGTAAATTTTTATAAAATGATTCAGAAGGCCCTAGTGAAAACTGTCGGTGTGCATGGAGAATTATGTTACTACTGTCCCATGGCACCTTGCAGGGAACACTGAAATGGTGGGCTACTTTAATACAGCCTGAAACCAGGGTGTGCATGGTTTTCAGTGAGATTGTGATGTCATCAACACTACAGAGAGCAGCATAAGCTTCATTTATTGATGCTACTCTTTCCAAAGTGAGGCAAAGCCTCATCCTATAGAGAGTCTGGTAGGATTTGATGGCAGGAAATAAACTCAGGACTAAAATCAATCAATTACAAACGGAGAGAAGAATACAAGCAGACAAGCAAAGCAAGAGCTGCTTTTTGAGAAGATTCACAAGAGAAACAACCCCTTCCTCAAACTAACTACACACCAGAGAAACAATACATAAATTAACAAAATCAGAAATGAAAGGGGGATATAACCATAAACACTGGGCAAATTCAACAATCATTAGACCTTACCTCAGAGGCCTATGATGCAGAACACTGAACTCTCCATTTGATATTGGTGATTTTTCTAGACAGATAACAATTACCAAGTTAAATCCAGATCTGGGAAGGTAACTGAATAATTCTATAAGACAATAGATACAGTCATTAAAGGCTGCCACTTCAAAAATTAAAAAAAAAATATCAGGGCCACATGGCTTTAATGCATCCTTTCAACCAGACTTCTAATGAAGACCTAATAACAATAGTGCTTCAATTATTCCACTGAATTGAAAGAGAAGGAACATTGCCAAACTCCTTCTCTGAGTCCATTCTCAACCTGGTGTCTAAACCACACAATAGTAAACATGAAAAGGGAATTAGAGAGAAAGTTCCATCATGAACATTGATGGTCACTGATTCATTTAAATACTCACGCTCAGAATCCAAGATCACATCAAACACATCACCTACTATGATCAAGTAGGCTTCTTCTCAGGGATTCAGGAGTGGTTCAATATAGGAACATCCGCTAATGGAATATACCAATATAACCCCACTGAAAAGAAACCACATTATTACCTTATTAGATCCTAAAATAGTCTACACACTTTCCTGTTAAAAGTCCTGCAGAGTAGAGGGATACAAGGTACATACCTATGCATAATAAAAGCAATAAACACAAAGTCAATAGGCAACATCAAACTCAATGGAGAAAATCTTATACCTATTCCCCTAAAGTCAGGGCCAAGACAGAGCTATTCACTCTGTCTATATCAATTCAAGATAGAACTTGAATCTATATCTAGAACTCTAAAATCCATAAAGAATGAAGGAGTTACCAAAGGGAAAGAAAAAGGCAAATTATTGCTATGTGGACATAATGCGAAAGTATAAGATATGCCAAAGGGTCCACCAGAAACCTTCTACAGCTGATAATCATCTTCAGGATTGTGACTAGATACAAAATGAACTAAAAAAAGTTCAGAAGCTGTATTTATTGAAATGATAAGCAGGCTGAGAAGGAAACGAGGAAAGCAAACAGTTTATACTAGCCACAAAGAATATAAGAATCCATGATCTAACTATAACTATATGTGTGAATACCTTATATAACATGGTCTTGAAATCTGAAGCAAAAAACAGAGGAAGTTATCATTGGAAGGAAAAAAATCTCATGCTCATGGATAGCTAGGAATAAAACCATAAAAATGGATATTTTACCAAAGTTATGTATACATTTAATGCAATTAAATGAAATTTTAACAAATTCACATCAAATTTGTTACAGGCTTGTTTTCAGACTTTGCTTTCGCACTTCTTAAGTTCATCCAGAAAATCAAAAAGCAGAGAATCTTTTTTTTTAAAGCAGAGAATCTTAATTTGCATTTCTATTACTGTGAAGACACACAGTGACCAAATCGCTTTTTATAACGGTCAACAGTTATAAAGGACAACTTTAATTGGGTTTGAGTTACAGTTTCAAAGGTTCAGCCCATTATCATCTTGGCAGGAGCATCATGGCTTCCAGATAGTCTTGGCATTGGATTGGCCATGGGTTTCAAACCTGTACTAAATGTCAACAGGAGAAGGCTGTGTCATGGGTAGCCAGGAAGAGAGTCTCAATTCTCACTCCCACAGTGACACACTTCCTCAGACAAGGCCACATCTATTTCAACAAGGTCTCACTTCTTCATACTGACACCCTGAACCTATGTTATTCAAACAACCTCACCAGATAACTAAAATAAACTGTTAGAGTTGAAGAACTTGAGGAGGTATCACTGTTCCTGATTTTAAATTACAATATAAAGTAATAGTAAATTCTCTTTTCAAGTGGCCTTGCTTATCACAATTAAAATATCTGTCATCTAGACTGTTCTTAAGATTTTTAGAAGTTACTTCTGTATAATTAGCATCATAAATGTGATATCCAGTATCAGTCCCAACTCTAATGGATTTCTCTATTACTGCTGACCTCGTATTTAAAATATAATCCCCTTTTTGCATCCTGAATTAGCACTTTCAAATGACTAAGATTCGATCCATATTTTTTGATCCTTTGAATCTGATATTTTTTTAGTAGCTGAAGTCAATCTTTCAAATATTTAGTGAAGGCTTATTTTGGGCGTTTTGGAAATTGAGTTGGACCTCTTTGTGAGCATTGATTCCATTGCTCTGAAAATTTTAAAGCCACTACATGACAGGGAGCCTAGGGCTATTCATCCAATTCAAGCTGGCCTTAAAACTCAGTATTCCTTTATCTAGCAACGCATCCTGGGAGATATCATTAGTCTCACCTGATTTTTTGTTTGTCTTGTTTGTAGTCATAGGTTTCCCCTTTCCACCACCTTTAACATGAAACTAAAGACCAGCTTCCAACAATGCTGTTGCCAAACTTTTCCAGCCTCGAGAGTCTAATTCTGTTCTGAATTGTTCATGAATTTACCATCTACTACATAGGAGTAATACATACTACATGAAGGGATGACTTATTTAAGCTTACTAAAATCTAGCACAATAAATTCCATTTAAATTTTCCATAGTTACCCTAGGACCAAGAGGCAAAATCTATCCCAGGAGTCTGTGGGTCACCTTGTCTTAAATTCTTCCAGGTTCAAGAATAGCATTGATCATCTCAGCAGAGTCAGCTTGCACAGCCCACATCAGGCCCATTGCTTCCCTGTACAGAGAAGGATGTGGGTCTAAGTGACAGTCAGTGAGACTGAGGGGACCCCTGATTCTCATTTGTTTGAGGTGTGATTTATTCATCTGTAAAATGGAGGTGTTTCTGCTGCATTGGGTTGCTGTGGATATTAACAGAACATACAACCTGTTCAGTGTCTGCCTGGCATGGAACCTGCTGGTTAAATGGAAGCTGTCGATGGTGATGAAGGTAAAAGTAGAATCTCTAGCCTAATAGTGTTAGATGCCGGGCGCCATACAGGGGTTGTAAGCATTTTGTGATTCTAAGACAGCCTTGCATTAAAACAGAAGGCTCTTATTTTAAAACTTTTAAAAAATGAATCAAGTATACAATACCCATATGAAATAATCATAATGAGAATTGAGCTAATTCCTGTGAAGTCATTTAGCTTTACATTTTCTGCTTCTATTTTCAAGGCATCTAGAGTAGCACTATACGAGATCCTAAAGCCTTCTATTATGGTGCTACCCATTCATTCCTCTCTCCTTGAGGACTTCTCAGGTGACTTAAGAAAACCTGATTTCCTTTCAGATTGTCCCCAGCTGGTGTGATCTCTCTGTCCATGGCCTTGCCAAAAGCTGCAGAGCCAATGTGTTGTTTTACAACACAAAATTCCAGACCTTATTTTACCAATGAAGTCTCAGGAGTCAGATGCTGAATTCAAGTAAAGCTCCCAACTGTCCTTCCTAATTCACTGTTCCCCCAGAAGGAGAGCATTGTAGCTCCCTCTGCACACTTTCTTAAAAATCCTTCAACTCAAAGACTTCCCATTGCCCTAGTTATCTTCATTTCCTATCAAGTTGTGCCTTGATCTGCTCTAGACCTAAGTGCCCTTTTAGCTTTGCAGTAAAGGTGTGAGGTAGGTGAGCTGAACAGTAATAAAGTCCATGCTCACAGTAAACAAAGAGCTCTTGCATTAAATGTCTGTGCCCTGGCGATGCTATACCACACAATAGTTTTTCATTAAATAATACATTCATGGAGATCACAGTGCGATCAAATATTTTGTAACATAACTTAGTAATGTTCTCTCTATTACATAAGTCAAGTACTGTCCTGTGTATTCTGGTCTTTTTCTGTCATGTCTGTGTGCATCACCATGGGAATCCCAAGGAACATCAATCCTGGGCTTTTGAAACTGTTGCATACGGGCCAACCGGGGACCAAAACCACCCAGGAGACTACTGATACTTGACACACATAAAGTCACCTCCCTATTTTCATATAGTTTATGGCAAGAGGTCACCATTGCTGACCATGTCTCATTATCCAACGTGCTACTAAATGGAAGAGTTGGGGTCAAGGAGGTCACCCACAAAGCACAAAACACCCATCTCAGATAAACATGTATGGTTTATTGAATCCAAACATCCATGGATTTCAGGACACAATTAAAAGTCCAAACATAAGGATAAGAGACATAGAAGAGAATTGAGATTTCCAGTTCATAGGTCCAGTAAACATCTTCAACAAATCATAGCAGAAAACTTCCATAAGGTAAAGAAATAAAAGGCCATAAAGGTACAACAAGCCTACAGAACACAAAATTAATTTAACCAGAAAAATTTCCTCCATTCACATAATAATTAAAACACTAAATGCACAGATCAAAGAAAGAATATTAAACAGGGTAAGGTATAAATATCCAGTAACAAATGAATTCAGACCTATCTGAATTACACCAGACTGCTCAATGGAGACTCCAAAAGCCAGAAAATCTTGGACAGATGTAATGCAGACCCAGGTTCCAATACCCAGCCTAATTCTCAATCACCATGAATGGAGAAACCAAGATATTTTATGACAAAACCAAATTTAAACAATATTTTTTCACTAAGAAAGCATAACCGAGGATAATAGGAAAACTCCAAGACAATGAGCTAAACTGTACCCAAGAAAAACCAAGAAACTAATCATCTCCCAATAATTTCAAAAAAGAGAAAGCACACAAACATAATTTCACCTATAACCAGAAAAAGAAGAGAAAGCAGCAATCATTGGTCTTTAATATCTAACCAGACCCTCTGTCACCAATCCCCCAGCTCCTAGGGACCAAACTGCCAGCCAAAGTGTATACAAGGATGGGTCTATGGTTCTAGGTAACTGTGTAGAAGAGGACTGACTTAAGTGGCATCCATGTGGTGGGAGGCCATTGAGTACGCTGAGGCCTGTTGCCCCACCAAAAGGAGATCCTAGAGTTGTGAGGTGGGAATGGATATGTGTGGGTGGGGGAGCACTGTCATATAGGCAAAGCTGAGCAGAAATGGGATGTAAGATTTGATGAGGGGAGTCTGGAAAGTGGGACAACATTTGAAATATAAATAAACAAAATAACCAATTAATAAAAAAATAGCCACAAATAAAATAAAAAGTGAAAAGGTAAAAGAAAACTTACACCAAAACAAAACAAAAGAAATCCCTGTGGTGGAGTGGCCTAATTCTGCTTGTATTTAATGCTAATTTGTGGAACTCAAGACTGGTTAACCCCCAAAATCTGACCCTGCTCCCAGTTAATTGTGATTATAAAGAAGCCAACAGCCAATTACAGTGCAGGCTGGATAACGACACTCAGCTGACAATGTGGACATCTCAAGACAGTCACTGGACAATGGCTGACAGAGTTGTCTGAAGACTGGAAATGTTTCTCTATCTTGGAGAGGAAAGAAGGACCCTCCAACTACACTGGACTCTAAGGAAGTTTATTCAGGTAAGGGATGACATGGACTGTTTTGTCTCCTGTCACACAGGTCAGTAGAAAATATCCTAGGTATTGGATGGCGCTGTTAGCATTAAACTGCATAGATTAAGATAATTATCTTGCTTTCTATCAAAAGAATACATTATGCCAAGTTGGCCTGTAGAAGGAGGCTACTCTCTTCTATATTTTATAAGATGTGCATAATCTACATAATCATCACTGATCATAGTGAGAGATCTGTTTGGAATTGAAACTGAGTGATGCTGGAGGATGATCCTGAATGCACAATGAGCAGTGGAGGCACCAGAGCCCGGTGTGGATGCCTAGCAGCTACCACATTGAGCAGGCACCGCTCAACCACCTGTACATACACATCTCCTGAGATCTCTCTCCTTAATGGGAGGTGATCGTGTCCACCTAGTACAGCACATGCCCTGGAAGGACAAAAGCTACCTACAGGAGCTGTGGTGATGACTCACAGGTTAGAGCATCTGCTGCTCTCTCAGAAGAACCACATGGTCCCTAACAATCATCTACAATGGGGAATGTTATTCCCTCTTTTGGATCACAAGGGAAATGCACTGAGGAGTGCATATATACATACATACAGTTGAAAAAAAATCCATTGAGTTAAATGATAAAAATAAATATAATCAGCAACAATAAAAAACACAGCATAGGAATGATCAAGTGAAACAGCTCCTACAAAAACCTATTTCCCAAAATGACTTTGATGGTCATTATCTCTGTGGTTTAATACTGATGCTATAATATAAGAAAAACTGAGGCACATGGTTCTCGATTAGGATTATTCTATATTCCTTTGTGAAAGTTGTCATTTTTTCTGCAGCTCTACAGGCATGAGTGTGTGTTACTCAATATCTGGTGCACACAGTCAATAAGGAATGTGTGTTGTAGACTGATATAGACTAGGATGAGCAGAATACATGACAGCATGGATACAGTATGGCAGTGATTACATCATAAAGTGTGTGTCCATAAAAAAAGTCACATTATCCACACAAAAGACACTATCACCCTGTGTACCCCTTGGTGGCTTTGAATTCCCTATTTACCCATGGACCATGCAAAGATCCATATCCAGCTGTCAGTTCTAAGTCTACAGGAGGGGAAAGGACCCTTGAATAAGATGGTCTTAAGAGTCAAGAGTTACAAATCAATTTTTATTCATAAGGAATACAATTTACAAAAAAACAGGCATAAAATGAACAACTAAAATGGTATAAAAAATGAAAAACAGTAACAAGAATATATAACTATGAAATAACAAAAAGAAAACTTCAATGAAAATCATAACCAAAAATATTTCTTAACAGCATTTTCTTAATGAACATTTAGAAACACAGTTGTAGTGCTGTTTCTCCTCTAGGACACGAGATGTCAAGGCAGTCCCCTCAGATGTCTCTCAAATGGTGTTGTCGGTATGAGAGAGGAGAAAGACCTCAAGGAGACAGGCTGGCATACGGATACATAAATTTAGGGTCTCTAAACATTGAGGAAATTAACTGAGAAGAAGAATATTCACCCACAAAAAGTCTTTGACTGTTGAGGATTGTCGTCAGCAGGGAACTCCTGACAGAGAAACTCACTCTTCAGGGGGCTGTCTTCCTGGGATCCGTCCTATTCCATGTCTCCTGCAGTTTCTGAGACCTGGGAGAAGAAGGCAGCTATTAAGACACTGATTTGGTGGGGACACGCATACCAGCTGTCAAGTTGCTGCCTTCTGTCCCTTCAGCTGCATTGGACAGACAGCACTGATCTTTTCACTGAAATCATTGCTGATATCTCTGCAGGCTGGGGAAAATCACCAGCAACCCTCACAGTACTGTGGGATAACAAGCTGCTCCTCAGACTTCTACCAGTGCAAACCAAGAATGGGGAAATGGGGAGAGACCTACTTGGGGTGCAGGAAGAAAGGAGAAGGCCACATGATACCCAGATCAAAGCCAATGACCAGGACTCATTTGCCATTTGCACTTGGTTCTTATCCCTACAAGGTGCTTCCAACCATCACATGACCCCTGTATGACCTTTGTCACATGACCAAGAACTCGTTCAAAACTCTTCATAGCATCCAATCTGTGACAGGGAGATGCAGTCATGTGATATGTTATTCCTCTGTCACCATTTCTGGACTGCAGTTTCAAAAAGGGCAGAGAAGTATAATTGCCAATAATTCAGTTTCTGAAGAGTGGTTAACATCCCAGAATACTTGTGCATAGACAGAGCAATGAATAACTCTATCACATGAGGTGGGTGACTGATTGGGTGTGGGGAGATTAGAAAGATGATAGGGGAAGCAAAGATGTATCCAATAGGCAAATGGTATCAGACATTGTTAATCTGACTCAGCTGCTTGTTCCTACCACATTTTGCTGGGTCTGGAGGTTGCTGGTCTTCTCCTGTTCGTCTTCATCATTCGGGTTCAACTCAAACAAATATCGCTGTAACTCCTTGCTCTCCTGCTTCAATGTGACCAACTTCTTCTTCATACATGCCTGGTCCATCAGGAGCCGGCTGTGCAGGTTGCTGGAAACACACTCTGCATAGTAAGATCCTGAAGCCTCTTCCTCCCATTCCAACTGCCAAATCCCACAAACTCCACCAGGACCCAGATACCCATAAAGACTTCATAGAATACATCTCCATACATGTAAGGCTGCTGCACAAACAGCAAACGGCCAATCCAGGGAAGAATAAATTGTTTCTGTGACCCAAGCACCAATAAGAGTCCATGTCTCTCCAAAAGAACAAGGGATCTACAACTATCCATGAAAGCCCAATGCATCGGGGCAACATCAATTAGTAGGCAGCAAACAACCACAAGAGGACAGTAGAACCAAGGGAGGTCATGCTAACCATGTGGTCCACACACTGAGCTTTGTTAAACCTGATATGATCCCAGAGGCCCAGGTCAGCCTAATAACACTCTGATGCCTGTAATCAGTATATTTCTATCCAGAGCCTTCTAAAGATGCATAGACACTGTGGTGATAAGTAACAGTCTCTTATGGAACTGAAACTGAGTCCAAAAGACCCACGGCACAGTGATATTTAAACAGCAGAAGACATGGACCCAGAGCTGCAGGCTTTCCAGTCCAGAACAAAGAGAGGCAGACATGGATATTCCACAAGTGATGGGTCCTTCTGACCAGTACTTACCGATAGAAGTTAATCTCCTTCTTGAGCTCCTGAAATTTCTCACGATGTTCAATGTTCATTATGTCTAAGTTGTGCAGTAATGACATGACCTCGTTCTCCTTTATCTTCAATTTTTCATAAAATGGATTTGGCCTGAAGTAGGGACTGGCCCCAGGAAGATAGAACCCAAAGAAGATCGGCGTTTAGGATTATATGAACTCAGGCTGGGTCCTGTACTACCCCAGACCTGGAAGGACACTTTCTGAATTCTACATATTGGGATCTTCTTCAGCTTCAGAAACTCGGAATTGTGCGCCCAGGACAACAGAAGCTAAACACCCAGATAAAGGGTTCCCTGGCACACTTTTTTAAATCAGGAGGCTGGATCTGCATTCAAACCTATCAAGAGCCTAGGCTACAGGTCTAATGCCACCACACACACACACACACACACACACACACACACACACACACACACAGAATCTTCTGATTTCATTTTTCCTGTTTTGACAACTGGAATGCTACAAGCCAAATAACTAATATTCTAGAGGCAGACAGTACACATAATTCTGGAGATGAGACCAGATATTGCCACAAACTTATAATCTGCCCAAGGCATACAAATGTATAGACAAATGTGACCACATAGGCAAAGAACTGTGCTGTTGAAAGTGGGGCTTCCAAAATAAAGCACTCACATCTACATGAAACTATTATACAGGTAAATCCTGAGGCCAAAAAACAGACCCCTAAATTCCAAGTGTGGAGGGACATACAAACATATAAAAGTTATGCATATGCATGCAGACCTGTGCACACACAGACACACAAACTGGGACACACCCACAAGAAAAGAAAAGTAAACAGACTCAGAGAATGAGAAAGAGAGACAAATATGGAAAGAGCACAATGAGAATCAGGAGAAATGCATGCACCATTACTGTCTCAGAGTGTAAGGCACACAGACAAGAAGGAACAGGCCTGAGCCTCAGGCCTTCTAGTTAAGCACTGATATGAACAATGTGGGACCTGTCACCTCAGGCTGCTGCCAGGAGATGATAGCATTCAGTCACCTTCCTAGCAAGGACAAACACTCTCCACAAACTCACAGCACCTAGAACCTTGCAAAGCTACCACCTGTCAAGGGCTTTCCAATTGTACACTGGGAACTCATGCTCCAGTGACTTTATCCCTGAATTCTTCACTCAGATCACAAGTTCAGATTTTCAACAGGAGGAATCAGAGAGTCCATTTCCAAACTCACTCCTCAGTAAGGGTCAGGTTCTGAATCTCCTCTCTATGGGAGATGAGGTTTAGAACAAGGTCGTTCGTTTGAGAGCAATGCATACCTCTTGCTCATGGATCCACCTGTCACATAAAGGAGGCGATCTGTCAGCTCATTTCTCTCCTTGGTAGTTAGCTCCAGTTCTCTATTCAGCCTCTCCTCTTCCTCGTTGGCCTGCACCTTGTTTAGGACATTTTCAGGGGATGACGTCTGTCTGCAGGCCTCTGTAGGTAGAAGAACACAAGTGAACCCGCATGGGGCGAATGCATAGAGCATACACAGACCACAGTGAGGTCCAAACAGGAGAACATGCCTGGAAGCCAGTGTCACTGCAAGGAGTTTGGTCTATGTGTAAGAGGCCTCCTAAGTGGATCACAGTTCCCCCACTACTATATAGAGACCAAGAGATGTAAGCAGCCAGGTGTTCCCTATGCCCGCCCACACAGGCTTACAAGTACCAGAGAGATGCCTTCTCCAGGATTATTATCAGGTACGCAGGCTACAACCTGGTTTCAGGACCCTCACCCCTCTGGTTTCAGAAGTCAGATCATCAATTCAGCATCCACAATGACTTGATTGATCAGGGATACTCAGATATCCTACACTGTTACTCTAGTCCAATAACTTTGCATTAAAAAGTCATGTAGGGGGAGGACATGGTCAACAGACTTATTAATTCCCCCTACTGAAATGACAAATGCCCCAGAAGTGCCAATAGGTTACAGGCTCTTTCTCTACCTGCTCCATATAGTTTGGCTACTGTAGAAAAATATCTGCCACACAGAACCTCTAATATATGAAGGTAAGATTGGCCCCGTCAGCCAGAGGTAGTCAGAGGAGTTCTAAGAATATAAGGTCATGTCCAGGAGCACAATTCTCTCCCTGTTGCTACTGTCAGATAGCAACTGAATTTAAAGAATCATTGAAAGTGAAGTACATTGATGTCCTGTTTAATTCAGAAAAGTTATACCCTCCATGACTACTTATGGTGTTATTATATCAATTTAACATACCGAATGCACTGTAAAAGTAAAGACTAGAAGTTCACCCAATAATAGCATAGGCATTGCCATATCCTCCATGTGGTTATGGAGAAACTAATGATGTGAAAACCGTGCCTTTCAGGAACTGTGATAATCATGGAATTCAATATCTTTGGAGATGTTCCAGTGGTTGTGGCTCATTGCTGTAAAGGCCAGCTGAAGGCCCCCACACACATCCCTGACAGGAAGCTCAACATACACTGCCCGGAACTTACTCCACATTCCCCATGGCCACGTCCTGTGTCCATCATTACCCTTAGGTTTCGTTTGCTTCACTCTAGACTCTTCTGCATCAACATCAACTCTCCCAAAGCGCCTGCGAAGACGGGCAAACATGCCTGTGGATATATCCTTTGGACACTAAGAGAAAAAGTAGGGAATTGGTTGTCACTACAATACTGGTGACATCACAGGGATTCCAAGGACTCTCTAGGAGACAATAGAATGTCCACGAAGGGACTGCTGATGTCACGGAGAACAGACTTTGCCTCCTTGCTAATGTTCTCCCTGTACTGAGCAAAAGCTGATGTGCCCTTTTCAGGAGACTTCCCTGTGGCATAGCCACTGAGCACCACATGCTTCCAAAGCCAAATTTGGCTCTAGGCTTGATTGGAAAAACCTAAGTCATTGCTATGTATCTAAATGAGTGCTTCCTCCCCAATCCCTGCACAGAAATGTTTCATCCTACCTCAAATTCTCCTCACTCAGCAATGTTACACATTAAAAATTGCTGAGAAACCACACCAGTTCAAATAAGTAGCCAAACAGATCTCCTGTCTCATGATGTGCAGGTGCATGAAATCACACCCCGAAATAGCCTGCAGGGTAGTTTGCAATGTGGGTGTGTTTTATGGGTACAACTTGAAGCTTTGTGCTTAACATTTGACAGTTGCCACCAGTTTCCTTAGGAGAAAGAGTAGCATTCATTATGGTCCTGGCAACAACATGGAGATCTGTTGGCAGAGGAAACTGAAATATTGGATCCACCAGTGAATGCACCCTCAGGCTGAGTGTGGGGCTCTCCTCTTTGCACTTAAGTTACCAAAGCAGGATTGCTTACAGGCCTCTCTAAGCTCTAACATGCGATTCTCTCTGAAAAACAAAATAATCAGCAGATGTGGGGGGTGCAGCCAAAGGAGTAGGACAAGCCTAGAGACATAACTCAGTGGACAGAGTAAGAAACAAGCATCTTCTCTTCTGGTTCATGGATCATCCCACAAAACACAAAAACATCTATTGTAGTAAAAAAAAACAATTTATTTTTTTGTATGTATACACTAATACTAATTGATCAGATGCATAGCTCAGATTTTGGTGGCACTTCCATGACATGAACTCTCCTCCTGACAACACAGAAAACAATAAATAAATAAATAAATAAATAAATAAATAAACAAACAAACAAATAATAAGAAAGAAAGAAAGAGAGAGAGAGAGAAAGAAATAAATAACACAAAAAGCACAAGCCTCTCATGTGAAGTTACAGAAGAGTGATCCAGTGGTCACTTCTGACCAGGCCATTTTAGCTATGACAGTGCATAGTGACCCTTAATTTGATGGGTCCTATATAAAGCTTTGTGCAATATTGTCATTTTAACAAACCTCATCCAGAACATACATAACGACACAGGATATGATCACAATGTCCTTGCTGTGTATCAAGTTATTTTTCTGTGTCCTTGGTTGTCAGGCATATTACAACAACGATCTGAAATGGCTGGTAGACGTGGAAGAAAGTGGATAAAGCTATAGTTGTAGGTTACACACCTCAGTTCTCAATGGCTAATGCTGTCCTCACAGTCCTTGGAGGCACCTTTGTAAGACTGTGTATTGGAAAGTGGAAGCAGGTTTATCTGAGTTCAAAGTGTACCTGATGAGCAATGTAGAGAACAACACGGGATCCTTGAGACCCTGTCTAAAACGAGCACAGAAACCAACCCTTCACTTAAAGCATCATCTATGAATTCTCGATTATTTACCATTCTCTCCCTACCAGTCTTTCAGTCTGGAAAGGTAGAAAAGAACTGGAAATGATCTTTCTATTCTGAAGACCTTGATCTCTCTTTCCTTAGATCCAGGTTAAGAACACACACAAATGAGTATCACCATCTGAACACCTTAGTATCATCTACTCAGCATTTCTAGCCTAATACTGTGCCTATGACAATCTCAAGCTTCCCTGAGTGTTGCTGCCCCAGCAAGAAGAATGAAGTACTGAGGTCAAACCCCAGGGATCCTTTCAAGGGGTTAGAAGAAAGCCATCAGAGATACTCCACTTCTTTGTCCTTAGATTAAATCAAGATGATACAATGTGAATCTAGTGGGCTATTTGACCAGACATCTTTCTCCCAACCCCACCTATCTGAGTTCATTGCTTGGCAGAATTCATGCCCCCTCCCCATCCTAGATGTTTCTTGATACATTGCTGCCAAGGGCCAGGTTTCCTGAGTTTTGTTTTTTATAGAATTGGGTGTAGTCAATCATAGTTGCCCTCTGTAAGAAATGACAAATATCTATAATAACTGACCACACTTGTGTATACAAGTACAGTAGTGGAAAATTCAGCATAACTGAGGAGTGGGAAATCACCACTGTGTCCTGGCCTTTCTCTGCCCATATCACAGCTCACAGGTGGCTGGGGCAAACCTTGAGGTCCTCTGTAGAAACAGAGTGAGGTTGAATGGACACTGAGCAGGCAGAGCAACACAGCTGAGGCGACTCAATTCCAACAACAAACACATTATTTGTTTCCCATCTTAACAGCTCGTTTGAGGTCTTGTCCCCATACCTAGCTTAAACACAGCAATTTTCATACATTCCAGCCTGCTACTTCATATTGTTGTTGTAATACACCTCCACATCATAGATTCCAAAAAAGAAAAAAAAATAAACCTGACATTGAGAAGGGTGATGCTTGTCAACATCTAGTGCATTGAGGGCCCAGGTACAGTCACAAATAACCAGGACACAGGGGATGCAGAGCAAAGGCAGATGCAACTGCATGCAGCTGCAAGCTTATTAATCCTTATATAGGCATGAATATGGATTACCTCACTTTCCCTTTTGGCAAGATACAATAAGACCGTTATTCCCATGATACCAGGAACAACCGAGGCAAGACTAGGCAAAGAAGTAAGACTAAGCAAAGGCTTCTTCTTAAAATATCTGTATAGCAAATCACCCCTCTTCCTAGTATCACAATATACTTGTCATAACTCAGAGAGCCACTTCCACAAAAATAGGACATAGTACAACATAGTGTGAGGTAAAGTGAGAAAAACATTTTCTTCTCAAGGGCAGCATTCCAGCCCCTGCTTGCATCTCTCAGCCGTCTTTCCTTGATCCTGTCTGGGAAGTGTCTCTCAATGACTCCACAATTTCTTTCTTTGTTCTTTTGTTTTAAAAGTAACACTTTCTATAACATAGCTAAATGTCCTCGAAGGGGTTTAATCGTGCAAAAAGAAAGCAATATAGGATATAATGTATGCAACCTTTAATGAAAATATCTATTTTCTTACAGGTATTATTCAGATACCTTCCCAGTTCTGGATTTAACTTTGGTAATTGTTATCTGTCTGGAAAATCAACAATATCGAATAAATGTTACAGTTTTCTGGCGTAAAGTGCTCGGGAGTAAGAACTAATGATTTTGGAATTTGCTCAGTGTCTATTGTTATGTCCCTCATTTCATTTCTGATTTTTTATTTTTGTATTGTCTCTCTTGTGCATTGTTAGTTTGAGGAAGGGGTTGTCTCTCTTGTGGATCTTTTCAAAAAAAAAAGAGAAGAAAAGAAAAGAAAAAGAAAAGACAGCTCCTGCTTTCCTTGAATTTGTATTTTTCTCTTTGTTTCTAAAGGCTTGATTTGATTCCTGAGTTTATTTCCTTCCATCAAATCCTACCAGACTCTCTATGGGATGAGGCTTTGCCTCACCTTGGTAAAAGCAGCATGGAATAAATGAAATTTCTGCTGATCTATGTTGTGGTGTTGCACATCACAATCTCACCGAAAACCATGCATAGCCTGGTTTTAGGCTCTATTAAAGCAGCCCACTAATTCAGTGTTCCCTGCAAGGTGCCATGGAACAGTAGTAACATAATTCTGCATGCACATGGACAGGTTTCTCTCTGGTCTTCTGGGTGTTTTTATAAAAGTTAATAGTGAATTCATGGATGAACACACACACACACACACACACTCACACACACACTCTCACTCATACACACACAAACTTTTAAGCAAAAGTTATTTTTCTTAGAGTCTGATATAATTGCTTCTAATACAAAGACAGCCTTGGGTGTAGTTATTATATAATTAAATAGTACTCATGCTCTCAGGCAAAGAGTTTAAAGTTTATAGGTACCTAATAAACTAGCATTGGGACATATAAAGAACATTTAAATGTTCAGCAGAAATATAAAGAATAGCTCATTTAATTTGTTAAAAGTGAAAGC
>NC_046170.1:14602215-14615379 GCF_011064425.1 Rattus rattus | reverse complement strand
AACAAAAGAAAGAAACTGTGGAGTCACTGAGATACACTTCCCAGACAGGATCAGGAAAGACGGCTGAGAGAGATGCAAGCAGGGCTGGAATGCCTTGAGAAAAATGTTTTTTTCTCACTACCTCACTATGTTGTACTGTGTCCTATTTTGTGGAGGCGGCTCTCATGCTCTGGTTATGACAAGTATATTGTGATACTAGGAGGAGGGGTGATTTGCTATACAGATATTTTAAGAAGAAGCCTTTGCTTACTCTTACTTCTTTGCCTAGACTTGCCTCGGTTGTTCCTGGTATCATGGGAATAATGATCTTATTATATCTTGACAAAAGGGAAAGTGAGGTAATCCATATTCATGCCTATATAAGGGTTAATAAGCTTGCAGCTGCACGCAGTTGCATCTGCCTTTGCTCTGCATCCCCTGTGTCCAGGTTATTTGTGACCGTACCTGGGCCCCCAATGCAGTAGATGTTGACAAGCATAACCCTTCTCAGTGTCAGGTTTATTTTTTTTTGAAATCTATGATGTGGAGGCGTATTACAGCAACAATATGAAATAGCAGGCTGGCATGTATGAAAATTGCTGTGTTTAAGCTAGGTGTGGGGACAAGTCCTCAAAAGGAGCTGTTAAGATGGGAAACAAATAATGCATTTGTTGCTGGAATTGAGTTGCCTCAGCTGTGTTGCTCTGCCTGCTCAGTGTCCATTCAACATCACTCTGTTTCTACAGAGGAACTCAAGGTTTGCCCCAGCCGCCTGTGAGCTGTGATATGGGCAGAGAAAGGCCAGGACACAGTGGTGATTTCCCACTCCTCAGTTATGCTGAATTTTCCACTACTGTACTACAGTGTGGTCAGTTATTATAGATATTTGTCATTTCTTACAGAGGGCAACTATGATTGACTACACCCAATTCTATAAAAAACAAAACTCAGGAAACCTGGCCCTTGGCAGCAATGAATCAAGAAACATCTAGGATGGTGGGGCATGAATTCTGCCAAGCAATGAACTCAGATAGGTGGGGTTGTGAGGAAGATGTATGGTTGAATAGCCCAATAGATTCACGTTGTATCATCTTGATTTAATCTAAGGACAAAGAAGTGGAGTATCTCTGATGGCTTTCTTCTAACCCCTTGAAAGGTTCACTGGGGATTGACCTCAGTACTTCATTCTTCTTGCTGGGGCAGCAACACTCAGGGAAGCTTGAGATTGCCATAGGCACAGTATTAGGCTAGAAATACTGAGTAGGTGATACTAAGTTGTTCAGATGGTGATACCCATTTCATTTGTTCTTAACATGGACCTAAGGAAAGACAGATCAAGGTCCTTAGAATACAAAGATCATTTCCAGTTCTTTTCTACCTTTCCTGAATGAAAGACTGGTTGGCAGAGAATGGTAAAAATTCAAGAATTGGTAGATGATGCTTTGAATGAAGGGTGGGTTTCTGTGCTGGTTTTAGACAGGGTCTCAATTACCCCATCTTGTTCTCTACGTTGCTCGTCAGGTTCACTTTGAGCTCAAATAAAGCTGCTTCCACTTTCCAACAGGTAGTCTTACAAAGGGGCCTCCAAGGACTGTGAGGACAGCATTAGCCAATGAGAATTGAGGTGTGTAACCCACAACTATAGCTTTATCTGAAAGACCCTCAGACAGAGGAGACTCTCGCTCCAGTCCTGAGGACAATCACCACCCCATGAACACACGGGACTCAGTCTTGATGTAAAAACAAGAGGTTTACTTTGGGATACCAATGCACTGGGGCTCGACACGGTCCTCACGCAGGAGGGATGTGAGGAGCCTTGAACAACAGAAACGTACAGCTTAAATAGTCAGTTAAGATTACACAGTTTCATTAGCTCAGCTATTTCGGTACCAAGGATAACTAGGCAGATGTTTCTCGTCCTGGAATTCCTGGGATAAGGCCGTGACCACATCAATGCAGCTATTTCAGTACCAATGACGTCTGACTAGATATATGTTTTCTTATCCTGGGGTTCCCAGGACAAGGACCAAGGATATCTGTCTTGGCAGGTGTTTCTCTTCTGGAGTTCCCAGGACAAGGCTATAGCTATGCCAGCACAGCTGCATTCAGTACCAAGGACATCTCACTTCTATAGTGGTCAGTCAGCTTCCCAGAGATGTTTCCTGTCTTGTAATTGCCCTGCAGTAAATATGTTCTATACCCTCTGTTCTTATGGTCTGGCAGCTTCCTAGAGAGTGGGTAGGAATGTGCTTTCTGTACTTTCTGGTCTATTGTCTAATGTCTAGGGGCTAAGCAAGGGCCAGCTTAAAAGATTCTCATTCTTAAGAAATGGCTGTACTGATATCAAATGGGGATCTTTCATATCCACTTTCTTCCAAGTCTACCAGCCATCTCAGATTGTTGCTGTAATATGCCTGACAATCAAGGACACAGAAAAATAACTTGATACACAGCAAGGACATTGTGATCATATCCTGTGTCGTTATGTATGTTCTGGATGAGGTTTGTTAAAATGACAATATTGCACAAAGCTTTATATAGGACCCATCAAATTAAGGGTCACTATGCACTGTCATATCTAAAATGGCCTAATGAGAAGTGACCACTGGATCACTCTTCTGTAACTTCACATGAGAAGCTTGTGCTTTTTGTGTTTTTTCTTTTTCTGTTTTTTTCTTATTTATTTATTTATTTATTTATTTATTGCTTTATATGTTGTCAGGAAGATAGTTCAAGTCATGGATCTGCCCCCAAAATCTGAGCTTTGCTACTAATACTGTAAACAGTATTAGTGTATGCATTCAATAAAATAACTTTTTTTTTTTTAGTACGATAGATGCTTTTGTGTTTTGTGGGGTGATCCATGAAACAGGAGTGAAGATGCTTGTTTCTTACTCTGTCCACTGAGTTATGTCTCTAGGCTTGTCCTACTCCTTTGGCTGCACCCCCCACCCCACATCTGTTGACTATTTTATTTTTCAGATGAAATCACACGTTATAGCTTAGAGAGGCCTGTAAGCAATCCTGCTTTGGTAACTTAAGTGCAAAGAGGAGAGCCCCACACTCAGCCTGAGGGTGCATTCACTGGTGGATCCAATATTTCAGTTTCCTCTGCTAACAGATCACCACATTGTTGCCAGGACCATAATGAATGCAATTCTTTCTCCTAAGGAATCTGGTGGCAACTGTCAAATGTTAAGCACAAAGCTTCAGGTTGTACCTATAACACACACCCACATCGCAACCTACCCTACAGGCTATTTCTGGGTGTGATTTCATGCACCTGCACATGATGAGACAGGAGACCTCTTTGGCTACTTATAGGAACTGGTGTGATTTCTCAGTAATCTTTAATGGGTAATATTGCTGACTGAGGAGAATTTGAGGTAGGATGAAACATTTCTGTGCAGGGATTGGGGAGGAAGCACTCATTTAGATACATAGCAATGACTTAGGTTTTTCCAATCAAGTCTAGAGCCAAATTTGGCTTTGGGAGCATGTGGCTATGCCACAGGGAAGTCTCCTGAAAAGGGCACATCAGCTTTTGCTCACTACAGGGAGAACATTAGCAAGGAGGCAAAGTCTGTTCTCCGTGACATCAGCAGTCCCTTCGTGGACATTCTATTGTCTCCTAGAGAGACCTTGGAATCCCTGTGATGTCACCAGTATCGTTGTGACAACCAATTCCCTACTTTTTCTCTTAGTGTCCAAAGGATATATCCACAGACATGTTTGCCCGTCTTTGTAGGTGCTTTGGGAGAGTTGATGTTGATAGAGAAGAGTCTAGAGTGAAGCAAACGAAACCTAAAGGTAATGATGGACACAGGACATGGTCATGGGGAATGTGGAGTAAGTTCTGGGCAGTGTATGTTGAGCTTCCTGTCAGGGGTGTGTGTGGGGGTCTTCCGCTGGCCTTTATAGTAATGGGCCACAACCACTGGAACATCTCCACAGATATTGAATTCCATGATTATCACAATTCCTGAAAGTCAAGGTTTTCACATCATTAGTTTCTCCATAACCACATGGAGGATATGGCAATGCCTATGCTATTATTGGGTGAACTTCTAGTCTTTACTTTTACAGTGCATTCGGTATGTTAAATTGATATAATAACACCATAAGTAGTCATGGAGGGTATAACTTTTCTGAATTAAACAGGGCATCAATGTACTTCACTTTCATTGCTTCTTTAAATTCAGTGACTATCTGACAGTAGTAAGAGGGAGAGAATTGTGCTCCTGGCCATGACCTTATATTCTTAGAACTCCTCTGACTACCTCTGGCTGACGGGGCCAATCTTACCTTCATATATTAGAGGTTCTGTGTGGCAGATATTTTTCTACAGTAGCCAAACTATATGGAGCAGGTAGAGAAAGAGCCTGTAACCTATTGGCACTTCTGGGGCATTTGTCATTTCAGTAGGGGGAATTAATAAGTCTGTTGACCATGTCCTCCCCCTACATGACTTTTTAATGCAAAGTTATTGGACTAGAGTAACAGTGTAGGATATCTGAGTATCCCCTGATCAAGCAAGTCTTTGTGGATGCTGAATTGATGATCTGACACCTGAAAACCAGAGGGGGTGAGGGTCCTGAGACCAGGTTATGTAGCCCACGAGCTGCATTAATCCTGAGAAGCCATCTTTCTAGTACTTTAGGAAGCCTGTGTCAAGTGGGCATGGGGAAACACCTGGCTGCTTATATCTCTTGGTCTCTATATAGTAGTGGGGGAACTGTGATCCACTTAGGAGGCCTCTTACACATAGACCAAACTCCTTGCAGTGACACTGGCTTCCAGGCATGTTCTCCTGTTTGGACCTCACTGTGGTCTGTGTATGCTCTATGCATTCGCCCCATGCGGGTTCACTTGTGTTCTTCTACCTACAGAGGCCTGCAGACAGACGTCATCCCCTGAAAATGTCCTAAACAAGGTGCAGGCCAACGAGGAAGAGGAGAGGCTGAATAGAGAACTGGAGCTAACTACCAAGGAGAGAAATGAGCTGACAGATCGCCTCCTTTATGTGACAGGTGGATCCATGAGCAAGAGGTATGCATTGCTCCAAACGAACGACCTCTTAAGGTGTTCTAAACCTCATCTCCCATAGAGAGGAGATTCAGAACCTGACCCTTACTGAGGAGTGAGTTTGGAAATGGACTCTCTGACTCCTCCTGTTGAAAATCTGAACTTGTGATCTGAGTGAAGAATTCAGGGATAAAGTCACTGGAGCATGAGTTCCCAGTGTACAATTGGAAAGCCCTTGACAGGTGGTAGCTTTGCAAGGTTCTAGGTGCTGTGAGTTTGTGGAGAGTGTTTGTACTTGCTAGGAAGGTGACTGAATGCTATCATCTCCTGGCAGCAGCCTGAGGTGACAGGTCCCACATTGTTCATATCAATGCTTAACTAGAAGGCCTGAGGCTCAGGCCTGTTCCTTCTTGTCTGTGTGCCTTACACTCAGAGACAGTAATGGTGCATGCATTTCTACTGATTCTCATTGTGCTCTTTCCATATTTGTCTCTCTCATTCTCTGAGTCTGTTTACTTTTCTTTTCTTGTGGGTGTGTCCCAGTTTGTGTGTCTGTGTGTGCACAGGTCTGCATGCATATGCACCACTTTTATATGTTTCTATGTCCCTCCACACTTGGAATTTAGGGGTCTGTTTTTGGGCCTCAGGATTTACCTGTATATTAGTTTCATGGACGTGTGAGTGCTTTATTTTGGAAGCCCCACTTTCAACAGCACAGTTCTTTGCCTATGTGGTCACATTTGTCTGTACATTTGTATCCCTTGGGCAGATTATAAGTTTGTGGCAATATCTGGTCCCATCTCCAGAATTATGTGTACTGTCTGCCTCTAGAATATTAGTTATTCAGCTTGTAGCATTCCAGTTGTCAAAACAGGAAAAATAAAATCAGAGGTTTCTGGGTGTGTGTGTGTGTGTCTGTGTATGTGTGTGTGTATGTGTGTGTTGGCGTAAGAGCTGTGGCCTAGGCTCTTGATAGCATAACAGGTTTGAATGCAGATCCAGCCCTCCTGATTGAAAAAAGGGAGCCAGGGCACCCTTTATCTGGGTGCTTAGCTTCTGTTGTCCTGGGCGCACAATTCCAAGTTTCTGAAGCTGAAGAAGATCCCAATATGTAGAATTCAGAAAGTGTCCTTCCAGGGCTGGGGTAGTACAGGACACAGCCTGAGTTCATATAATCCTAAACCTCGATGTTCATTGGGTTCTATCTTCCTGGGGCCAGCCCCTACTTCAGGCCAAATCCATTTTATGAAAACTTGAAGATAAAGGAGAAAGAGGTCATGTCATTACTGCACAACTTAGACATAAAGAACATTGAACATCGTGAGAAATTTCAGGAGCTCAAGAAGGAGATTAACTTCTATCGGTAAGTACTGGTCAGAAGGGCCCATCATTGTGGAATGGCCATGGCTGCCTCTCTTTGTTCTGGACTGGAGAGCCTGCAGCTCTGGGTCCATCTCTTCTGCTGTTTAAATATCACTGTGCCGTGGGTCTTTTGGACTCAGTTTCAGTTCCATAAGAGACTGTGACTTCTCACCACAGTGTCTATGCATCTTTAGAAGGCTCTGGATAGAACTATACTGATTCAGGCATCAGAGTGTTATTAGGCCGACCTGGGCCTCTGGGGTCATACCAGGTTTAACAAAGCTCAATGTGTGGACCACATGGTTAGCATGACCTCCCTTGGTTCTACTGTCCTCTTGTGGTTGTTTGCTGCCTACTAATTGATGTTGCCCCGATGCATTGGGCTTTCATGGATAGTTGTAGATCCCTTGTTCTTTTGGAAAGACATGGACTGCAATCCCACCAACAATGGAGGAGTGTTCCTCTTTCTCCATATCCTCGGCAGCATTTGCTGTCACCTGAGTTTTTGATCTTAGCCATTCTCACTGGTGTGAGGTGAAATCTTAGGGTTGTTTTGATTTGCATTTCCCTTATGACTAAAGATGTTGAACATTTCTTTAGGTGTTTCTCAGCCATTCGGCATTCCTCAGCTGTGAATTCTTTGTTTAGCTCTGAACCCCATTTTTTAATAGGGTTATTTGTCTCCCTGCGGTCTAACTTTTTGAGTTCTTTGTATATTTTGGATATAAGGCCTCTATCTGTTGTAGGATTGGTAAAGATCTTTTCCCAATCTGTTGGTTGCCGTTTTGTCCTAACCACAGTGTCCTTTGCCTTACAGAATAACGCTCAACTCTTACTGACTGTGAAGCATCTTGACTGCTCTTTGTTCCACTTGGACAGCCCTCAGGACCAGGCTCTCCTCTCTCTTAACCTGTAGAGAGCTGTGACGTGCCGTGCCTCAAAGATGGCGCTGGTTTTCGCCTTCCACCCTCCCAACAGTGAGCGCTCCTTGCAGTAAACAAGTCCTTATTTGTCTATGTCTGCCTGGCCTGCTAGCTTCCGCATAGTGACAGCCTATCTACATGACCCACGTGGCTTGCTAGGACTGGCCAGTGCTAGCTATTTAAGTGTGGTGCAGGGCGTTCCCCGGGGAGAGAGAGTCAGAAGAGATAGAGGTCAGAAGATTGTATCAAGGTTCCTGAGTAAAACTGCTTGAAGAAGATCTCCTGTGGTCGTGTCTTCCTTGCTGGTCAAGGTTGGGTGTGGCATTAACCCATGGCTGCTGTCCTCTTCCTCTTTCCTCTCCATCATATCTGTTCTTCCTTTACTCTTTGGCAGCTTCTTCTTCCTTCTTCCCTCCTCATGATCCTCTCTAGCAAAGCCCTCAAAAACTCACCTCCCCCATCTCTCTGCTGTGCAGCTGTTGGCTTCTTTATAATCACAATTACCTGGGAGCAGGGTCAGATTTTGGGGGTTAACCAGTATTTTGATGGTGTTTGCATTGAATCTGTAGATTGCTTTTGATAAAATGGCCAATTTTACTATGTTAATCCTGCCAATCCATGAGCATGGGAGATCTTTCCATCTTCTGAGGTCTTCCTCAATTTCTTTCTTCAGAGGCTTGAAGTTCTTATCATACAGATCTTTTACTTGCTTGGTGAAAGTCGCACCGAGGTATTTTATATTATTTGGGACTATTATGAAGGGTGTTGTTTCCCTAATTTCTTTCTCGGCTTGTTTCTCTTTTGTGTAGAGGAAGGGTACTGATTTATTTGAGTTAATTATATACTCAGCCACATTGCTGAAACTGTTTATCATGTTTAGTAGTTCTCTGGTGGATATGAAAATAATAGGAAGCAATAATGACTATTCCTTAATATCTATCAACATCAGTGGTCTCAACTCTCCAATATAAAGACATAGATTAACAAACTGGATATGCATGGAGGACCCTGCATTCTGCTGCCTACAGGAAACACACTTCAGAGACAAAGACAGACACTACCTCAGTGTGAAAGGCTGGAAAACAACTTTCCAAGCAAATGGTCTGAAGAAGCAAGCTGGAGTAGCCATTCTAATATTGAATAAAATCAATTTTCAACTAAAAGTCATAAAAAAGATAAGGAAGGACACTTCATATTCATCAAAGGAAAAATCCACCAAGATGAACTCTCAATCCTAAATATCTATGCTCCAAATACAAGGGCACCTACATACATAAAAGAAACCTTACTAAAGCTCAAAGCACACATTGCACCTCACACAATAATAGTAGGAGATTTCAAAGCCCCACTCTCATCAATGGACAGATCATGGAAACAGAAATTAAACAGAGACATAGACAGACTAAGAGAAATCATGAACCAAATGGTCTTAACAGATATTTTTAGAACATTCTATCCTAAAACAAAAGGACATACCTTCTTCTCACCACCTCATGGTACTTTCTCCAAAACTGACCATATAATTGGTCATAAAACAGGCCTCAACAGATACAGAAAGATAGAAATAATCCCATGCGTCCTACCAGACCACCATGGGCTAAAGCTGGTCTTCAATAACAATAAGGGAAGAATGACCACATATACATGTAAGTTGAACAATGCTCTACTCAATGATAACCTGGTCAAGTGCACGGAGCCATATTGGATTTGGTCCTAGCCGCTTTTTGATGACTGCCTTAAGTCTTAAGATTGTTGAATGAAAGCCTCTCCCATGAATTTACAGCACAGGAAGATAACATTCAAGGATGCCTCAGCTCCCTTTAGCAGATACCTGGCCTCCTGAATCAACACCCAGTGTCTCCACTGCCTGACCTCATCGTCTACCACCTGACCTCTTTGCCTCCTGCTATCACTACCTACATCCGCATCCTCCCCCTCCTCTGTGTTTTTTTCACAAAGGACCTCCCCCTACCTGAAAGCCTTAAAGCTGTAACGTTCACCCCCAATAAACGAGACCTTGACAACAGAATCTTGCTTGGTCTCCTCCTTCTCTCGCCCCCCATTTAGGCCCAAGGGTAGCGCCCCTTCGGGACCCTGAATAACTGGGTCCCCGCTGGCGGGGACAGTCAAGTAGGAAATAAAGAAAGAAATTAAAAACTTCTAAGAATTTAATGAAAATGAAGGTACAACATACCCAAACTTATGCAAAACAATGAAAGCTGTGCTAAGAGGAAAACTCATAGCTCTGAGTGCCTGCAGAAAGAAACAGGAGAGAGCATATATTAGCAGCTTGACAGCACACCTAAAAGCTCTAGGACAAAAAGAAGCAAATACAAGCAGGAGGAGTATAAGGCAGGAAATAATCAAACTCAGAGCTGAAATCAACCAAGTAGAAACAAAAAGGACCATAGAAAGAATCAACAGAACCAAAAGTTGGTTCTTTCAGAAAGTCAACAAGATAGATAAACCCTTAGCCAGATTAACGAGAGGACACAGAGTGTGTGTCCAAATTAACAAAATCAGAAATGAAAAGGGAGACATAACTACAGAATCAGAGGAAATTCAAAAAATCATCAGATCCTACCACAAAAGCCTATATTCAACAAAACTTGAAAATCTTTCAGGACATGGACAATTTCCTAGACAGATACCAGGTACCCAGTTAAATCAGGAACAGATAAACCAGTTAAACAACCCCATAACTCCTAAATGAAATAGAAGCAGTCATTAAAGGTCTCCCAACCAAAAAGAGCCCAGGTCCAGACAGATTCAGTGCAGAATTCTATCAGACCTTCATAGAAGACCTCATACCAATACTATCCAAACTATTCCACAAAATTGAAACAGATGGAGCGCTACCAAATTGATTCTATGAAGCCACAATTACTCTTATACCTAAACCACACAAAGACCCAACAAAGAAAGAGAACTTCAGACCAAATTCCCTTATGAATATTGACGCAAAAATACTCAATAAAATTCTGGCAAACCGGATCCAAGAGCACATCAAAACAATCATCCACCATGATCAAGTAGGCTTCATCCCAGGCATGCAGGGATGGTTTCATATACTGAAAACCATCAAAGTAATCCATTATATAAACAAACTGAAAGGACAAAAACACACGATCCTTTCATTAGTTGCTGAGAAAGCATTTGACAAAATTCAACACCCCTTCATGATAAAAGTTCTGGAAAGAATAGGAATTCAAGGCCCATACCTAAACATAGGATAAGCCATATACAGCAAACCAGTGGCTAACATTAAACTAAATGGAGAGAAACTTGAAGCAATCCCACTAAAATCAGGGACTAGACAAGTCTTCCCACGCTCTCCCTACTTATTCAATATAGTTCTTGAAGTTCTAGCCAGAGAATCAGACAACAAAAGGAGATGAAGGGGATACAGATTGGAAAAGAAGAAGTCAAAATATCACTATTTGCAGAGGATATTTTCTACTGACATGTGTGACATGGGACAAAACAGTCCATGTCATCCCTCACCTGAATAAACTTCCTTAGAGTACAGTGTAGTTGGAGGGTCCTTCTTTCCTCTCCAAGATAGAGAAAAATTTCCAGTCTTCAGACAAGTGTGTCAGCCATTGTCCACTGACTGTCTTGAGATGTCCACATTGTCAGCTGAGTGTCGTCATCCAGCCTGCCCTGTAATTGTTGTAGATGATTAATAGGGTTCCAGTCCTAGGATTTAATTCAGTGCTACAGTACTTGCCAAACACATTCAAAGCCCTAGCTGCCACCCTAGTCCTGTGTGCTCTAGAGAAAGAAAATAAAGAACCACATTATCTATCAAGTTTCTCCTCTAATAAAAGGAGAATCTGCATCGGGTCTTTTAAGTAAATCTAAACCCCAGCTTCCCCACATCTCTCTCCATCCATTCCATTATTGGTGCATTTTCAGTAACGCTCACTTTATTCTTGGTGTGCAAAGAATGTGCACCATGTCAGTAAAGTGAGTGTGTGTGTGTGTGTGTGTGTGTGTGTGTGTGTGTGTGGTGTGTGTTTATCCATGAACTCACTATAAACTTTTATCAAATGATCTAGAAGACCATAGAGAAAACTGTCGATGTACATGCAGAATTATGTTACTACTGTTCCATGACACCTTGCAGGGAACACTGAAATAGTGGGCTGCTTTAATAGAGCCTAAAACCAGCCTATACATGGTTTTTTAGTGAGATTGTGTTGTGCAGAGATAAGCAGAAGCTTCATTTATTCCATGCTGCTTTTACCAAGGTGAGGCAAAGCCTCATCAGATACAGAGTCTCTTAGGATTTGATGGAAGGAAATAAACTAAGGGTTGAAATCAAGTCTTTAGAAACAAAGAGAAAAGTACAAAGTCAAGGAAAGCAGGAGCTATCTTTTCTTCTTTTTTTTTTTTTTTGAGAAGATCCACAAGAGAGACAACCCCTTCCTCAAACTAACAATGCACAAGAGAGACAATACAAAAATTAAAAATCAAAAATGAAATGAGGGACATAACAATAGACACCGAGCAAATTCCAAAATCATTAGTTCTTACTCCCGAGGACGTTATGCCAGAAAACTGAAATATTTATTCGATATTGTTGATTTTCTAGACAGATAACAATTACAAAAATTAAATCCAGATCTGGGAAGATATCTGAATAATACCCCTAAGAAAATAGATACACTCATTAAAGGTTGCATACATTATATATTATATTGCTTTCTTTTTGCACGATTAAACCCCTTTGAGGACATTTAGCTATGTTATAGAAAGTGTTACTTTTAAAACAAAAGAACAAAGAAAGAAATTGTGGAGTCATTGAGATACACTTCCCAGACAGGATCAAGGAAAGACGGCTGAGAGATGCAAGCAGGGGCTGGAATGCTGCCCTTGAGAAGAAAATGTTTTTTCTCACTTTACCTCACACTATGTTGTACTGTGTCCTATTTTTGTGGAAGCGGCTCTCATGCTCTCTGGGTTATGACAAGTATATTGTGATACTAGGAGGAGGGGTGATTTGCTATACAGATATTTTAAGAAGAAGCCTTTGCTTAGTCTTACTTCTTTGCCTAGTCTTGCCTCAGTTGTTCCTGGTATCATGAGAATAACGATCTTATTATATCTTGACAAAAGGGAAAGTGAGGTAATCCATATTCATGCCTATATAAGGATTAATAAGCTTGCAACTGCATGCAGTTGCATCTGCCTTTGCTCTGCATCCCCTGTGTCCTGGTTATTTGTGACCATGCCTGGGCCCCCAACGCACTAGATGTTGACAACATCACCCTTCTCAGTGTCAGGTTTATTTTTTTTTCTTTTTTGGAATCTATGATGTGGAGGCGTATTACAGCAACAATATGAAATAGCAGGATGGCATGTATGCAAATTGCTGTGTTTAAGCTAGGTATGGGGACAAGACCTCAAAAGGAGCTGTTAAGATGGGAAACAAATAATGTGTTTGTTGCTGGAATTGAGTGGCCTCAGCTGTGTTGCTCTGCCTGCTCAGTGTCCATTCAACCTCACTCTGTTTCTACAGAGGAACTCAAGGTTTGCCCCAGCCGCCTGTGAGCTGTGATATGGGCAGAGAAAGGCCAGGACACAGTGGTGATTTCCCACTCCTCAGTTATGCTGAATTTTCCACTACTGTACTACAGTGTGGTCAGTTATTATAGATATTTGTCATTTCTTACAGAGGGCAACTATGATTGACTACACCCAATTCTATAAAAAACAAAACTCAGGAAACCTGGCCCTTGGTAGCAATGTATCAAGAAACATCTAGGATGGTGGGGCATGAATTCTGCCAAGCAACGAACTCAGATAGGTGGGGTTGTGAGGAAGATGTATGGTTGAATAGCCCAATAGATTCACATTGTATCATCTTGAT
>NC_046170.1:14591870-14602115 GCF_011064425.1 Rattus rattus | reverse complement strand
TTACTGGAGAGTTTACACGAAGGAAATTTATGATAGGCAAGGACTTACTAACACCAGTGACATCAGTTATTTCTGCTGGTTTTATAAATATTGTCTTTCTACCTCACTCTCTTGGTCACTTCCAGATGACTTGATGGCTTGAATGACTTACATGCTTTGGATTTTTTATTTTTATTGTATGCTTTGCTAAAAAAGTTTCACATCGTGGTTATCGTGAGGGCCTATACCCACAGAACCTACTATAAGTTGATAACAATGTAATTTGATTTCATATAACAACTGTACAATTTTATCTATTTTTCATTTTATTTTTTTATTTTACGTGTACGAGTAGATTTGCCTATGTATGTCTGTGCACTATAAGTATGTCTGATGCCCACAAAGGCCAGAAGAAACCGAATCCTGGAACTTGAGTTGCAAGATTATTGTAAGTTGCTGTATGTGTGCTGAGAACTGAACTCGGGTCCTCTGGAAGAGCATTCAGTTCTCTTAATCACGGAGTCATCTCTCCAGCCCAACTTTTTTTTAACATTTTTTGTGTCACAGTTTAGATCATTTTGAATTGGTATTTTAATGTTCATTGTTAGCAGTATTTTTGTACAGAACCCATGCGATAAGAAAAAAGGCCCTACAAATTAAGAATACGGTCCCATGGTGTCCTGAACATGGCTTCACAAGTTAGCATCACTGACTTCTATGTTACTCATTAGTACACTGATCTTTCCGTTTAAAGGACCCTAGCAAGTGCTCCCAAGGCAGCAGCAGAGACAATGAGCTCCACGAGCTTTTCTCTGGGGGATTTAATATTTCCCCCTCACTTCCGAAAAGATCTTAGCACTGGGATGCTCAAAACCAGCATGAGTATGCGTAGGTACAGATCTCCTCAGAATGAAGCGGCACTGTGGACGATCACTAAACACATCCAAACTCTCACTGCCTGCATTGCACCTGCTCATCCTGCATTCCATAAACACCTGGCTCAGATCCCCAGGTCTACCTCAACCAGCTGTGCAACCCAAGCAGGTGACCAGGCTTTCGAAAAGCTGCTTCTGTCCTACACTGGTAATCAACCATCTTCTTCAAGGATGGAGATCTCAGTACCACCCAGATGTATGTCTGCTAACATGAACTGTACACCCATCCATGTCTCCTCAGATGCCGGAGCGCCCACCTACATGTATGAGTTTCAGTATCGCCCAAGCTTCGTGTCTGACCACAGACCCCAGACAGTTCAGGGAGACCATGGTGATGAAATCTTCTCTGTCTTTGGGACTCCATTTTTAAAAGGTATGGGCTCTTGGCCAGGTGTGCTCTGGGAGTCAGGAGGACCGGGTTCTCTAGTCTTGGTTTTGGGCCTTCAGCAAGTTTCTCTTTTTTTCCTAATGCTGGTTTCCTGGCCTTCTATAGCAGAACTGAGCTCCATTAGGCAGTCCCCAACCTTTCTTCTGTTCTATCAAACATAAAGATAGCTCATGTGTCCCCAGCCATAGGCATTCTCAGAATCATGATCTGGGGCATCAGTGAGAGAGGTGGTGAATCACCCACAAAACACAGATCTAGATCTAGATTACCACAATTTAATTTCCCCCAAACCTTGAATTGTTACATGACATATTTTCCCTTTTATTGAACATAACCTTTTTCCCTCACATAGTATATCCTGATTTCAGTTTCCCCTCCCTCAACTCCTCCCAGTTCTCCCTCACTTCTTCTCCTATGTGACTCCACCCCCTTTCTGTCTCTCATTAGAAAACAAAAGAATAATAATAAAATAAATATGGAAAAAACTAACACATTAGAAAAGAACAAAACAAGCAGAAGGAAAAGAACCCAAGAAAAGGCACAAGAAACAGAGAGCAACTCGAGAATCTCATTAAAGCACTGAACTGAAAGCTATAATATATATGCGAAGGACCTGTGGGGAAAAGCAAAAGGAAAAAATACATATCAATAATATTCAAGTAAAATAAAAATAATACGCTTTCTAAACAAAGAAAGAGTCCTAAAATGCCATTATAGGACAATCAACCTCCGAAGATGTCATTCAGTGTGTTGCCTATTGGCTATCTCCTGCTGGGCACACAGCCTACCCTTAAGAGTAGTTTGTTTCCTCCCTTGAAGGAAATTAAATTTTTTTTTTTTTTTTTACTAGTTACTACTTTCTCTTCTTCTCTCTCTTTCTCTCTCTCTCTCTCTCTCTCTCTCTTTTATTGGGTACTTTTTATTTACATTTGAAATGTTATTCCCTTTCCTGGTTTCCTGTCCATAAGCCCTCTAACCTCTCCCCTCCCCTTCTATATGGGTGTTCCCTTCCCCATCCACCTCCTCTTACCACCGGCCCCCGACAATCCCCTACACTGGGGGTCCAACCTTGGCAGGACCAAGGGCTTCTCCTTCCATTGGTGCCCAGCAATGCCATCCTCTGCTACATAGGCAGTTGGAGCCATGGGTCAGTCCATGTATAGTCTTTGGGTAGTGGCTTAGTCCCTGGACGCTCTGGTTGGTTGGCACTGTTGTTCTTATGGGATTGCAAGCCCCTTCAGCTCTTTCAATCTTTTCTCTAATTCCTCCAACGGGGATCACGTTCTCAGTTCAGTGGTTTGCTGTTAGCATTCGCCTCTGTATTTGACATGTTCTGGTTGTGTCTCTCAGGAGAGATCTATATCTGGTTCTTGTCAGCATGCACTTCTTAGCTTCATCCTTCTTATCTAGTATTGGTGGATTAGTACGTATATATGTGTGTGTGTATGTATATATATGTGTGTGTATGTATATGTATATGTGTATGTGTATGTATATGTATATGTATATGTATATGTATATGTATATGTATATGTATATGTATATGTATATGCCACATGGAACAGGTTCTGAATGGCCGTTCCTTCAGTCTCTGTTCTAAACTTTGCCTACCTATCCTCTCCTGTGGATATTTTTATTCCCCTTTTTCAGAAGGAGTGAAGCATCCACATTTTGGTCATCCTTCTTCTTGAGTTTCATGTGGTCTGTGGATTGCAGCTTGGGTAATTCGAGCTTTTAGGCTAATATCCACTTATCAGTGAGTGCAAACCAAGTGCGTTTTTCTGTGATTGAGCAACCTTACTCAGGATGATATTTTCTAGTTCATTCCATTTGCCTATGAATTTCACGAAGTCATTGTTTTTGATAGTTGAGTAATACTCCATTGTGTAGATGTACCACATTCTCTGTATCCATTCCTCTGTTGAAGGGCATCTGGGTTCTTTCCAGCTTCTGGCTATTATAAATAAGGCTGCTATGAACATAGTGGAGCATGTGTCTTTGTTGTATGTTGGAGCATCTTGTGGGTGTATGCTCAGGAGAGGTATAGCTAGGTCCTCAGGTAGTGCCATGTCCAATTTTCCAAGGAACCTCCAGACTGATTTTATGTTAGCTACTGGTTTGCTGTATATGGCTTTTACTAGGTTTAATTCCTATTCTTTCTAGGACTTTTATCATGAAGGGGTGTTGAATTTTGTCAAATGCTTTCTCAGCATCTAATGAAATGATCATGTGATTTTTACCTTTGAATTTGTTTATATAGTGGATTATGTTGATGGATTTCCATATTTTGAACCATCCCTGCATTACTGGGATGCAGTCTACTTGATCATGATGGATGATCATTTTGATGTGTTCTTGGATTCGGTTTGCAGGAATTTTATTGAGTTATATTTGTGTCAATATTCAAAAGGGAAATTGGTTTGAAATTCTCTTTCTTTGGTGGGTCTTTGTGTGGTTTAGGTATAAGAGTAATTCATAGAAGGAATTTGGTAGTGCTCCATCTGTTTCTATTTTGTGGAATAGTTTGGACAGTATTGGTGTGAGGTCTTTTATGAAGGTCTGATAGAATTCTGCACTAAACCTATCTGGTCCTGGGCTCTTTTTGGTTGGGAGACGCTTAATAACTACTTTTATTTCTTTAGGAGTTATGGGGTTGTTTAGATGGTTTATTTGTTCATGATTTAACTTTGGTACCTGGTATTTATCTAAAATATTGTCCATTTCCTCCAGATTTTCCAGTTTTGTTGAATATAGGCTTTTGTATTAGGATCTGATGATTTTTTGAATTTCCTCAGATTCTGTTGTTATATCTCCCTTTTCATTTCTGATTTTATTAATTTGGACATATTCTTTGTGCCCTCTGGTTAGTCCGGCAAAGCATTTAACTATCTTGTTGATTTTCTCAAAAAACTAGCTCTTGGTTTTGTTGATTCTTTGTATAGTTCTTTTTGTTTCTACTTGGTTGATTTCAGCTCTGAGTTTGATTATTTCTTGCCTTCTACCCCTCTTGGTGTATTTGCTTCTTTTTGTTCTAGAGCTTTTAGGTGTGCTGTCAAGCTGCTGATGTATGCTCTCTCCTGCTTCTTTTTGCAGGCACTCCAAGCTATGAGTTTTCCTCTTAGCACAGCTTTCATTGTGTCCCATAAGTTTGAGTATGTCGTACCTTCATTTTCATTAAATTCTAAGAAGTCTTTAATTTCCTTCTTTGTTTCATCCTTGACCAATTTATCATTGACTAGAGCATTGTTCAAGTTCCATGTATATGTGGGCTTTCTGTCTTTGTTGTTATTGAAGACCAGCCTTAGTCTGTGGTGATCTGATAGGATGCATGGAATTATTTCTATCTTCTTGTATCTGTTGAGGCCTGTTTTGTGACTGATTATATTGTCAGTTTTAGAGAAGGTACCATGAGGTGCTGAGAAGAAGGTATATCCTTTTGTTTTAGGATGAGAATAAGGTATATCCTTTTGTTTTAGGATGGAATATTCTATAAATATCTGTTAAGTCCATTTGGTTAGTTTCTATATGTCTCTGTTTAATTTCTGTTTCCATGATCTGTCTGTTGATGAAAGTAGGGTGTTGAAATCTCCTACTATAATTGTGTAAGGTGCAATGTGCGATTTGGGTTTCAGTAAGGTATCTTTTATGAATGAAGGTGCCCTTGCATTTAGAGCACAGATATTTAGGATCGAGAGTTCATCATGGTGGATTTTTCCTTTGACAACTATGAAATGTCCTTCTTATTTTATGATGACTTTTGGTTGAAAGTTGATTTTATTCAATATTAGAATGGCTACTCCAGCTTGCTTCTTCAGACCATTTGCTTGGCCACCTTTTACTCTGAGGTAGTGTCTGACTATCTCTGAATTGTGTTTCCTGTATGCAGCAAAATGCTGGGTCCTCTTTATGTATCCAGTCTGTTAGTCTCTATCTTTTTATTGGGGAATTGAGTCCATTGATGTTGAGAGATATAAGGAATAGTGATTGTTACTCCCTGTTATTTTCATATTTAGAGGTGGGATTATGTTTGTGTGTCTCTCTTCTTTTGGTTTTGTTGCAAGGAGATTACTTTCTTGCTTTTTCTAGGGTGTAGTTTCCCTCCTTGTGTTGGGCTTTTCCATCTATTATCCTTTATAGCGCTGGATTTGTAGAAAGATATTGTGTAAATTTGGTTTTGTCATGGAATATCTTGGTTTCTTCCTCTGTGTTAATTGAAAGTTTTACTGGAAATAGTAGCCTGGGCTGGCATTTGTTTTCTCTTAGGGTCTGTATGACATCTGTCCAGGATCTTCTGGCTTTCATAGTCTCTGGTAAGAAGTCTGGTTTAATTCTGATAGGTCTGCCTTTATATGTTACTTGACCTTTTTCCTTTACTGCTTTTAATATTCTTTCTTTGTTTTGTGCATTTGGTGTTTTGACTATTATGAGACAGGAGAAATTACTTTTCTGATCCAATCTATTTGGGGTTCTGTAGGCTTCTTGTATGTTTATGAGCATCTCTTTCTTTAGGCTAGGGAAGTTTTCTTCTATAATTTTGTTGAAGATATTTACTGGCCCTTTACGTTGGGAGTCTTCACTCTTTTCTATACCTATCACCCTTATGTTTGATCTTCTCATTGTGTCCTGGATTTCCTGTATGTTTTGGGCTAGGAGCTTTTTTCCATTTTACATTATCTTTGACAGTTGTGTCGATGTTTTCTATGGTATCTTCTGCTCCTGAGATTCTCTCTTCTATCTCTTGTATTCTGTTGGTGATGCTCACATCTATGACTCCTGATCTCTTCCCTAGGTTTTCTATCTCCAGAGTTGTCTCCCTTTGTGTTGTCTTTATTGTTTCTATTTCCATTTTAAACTCCTGGATGGTTTTGTTCAATTCCTTCTCCTGTTTGGTTGTTTTTTCCTGTAATTCTTTAAGGGATTTTGCTGTTTCCTCTTTAAGTGCTTCTATTTGTTTACTTGTGTTGTCCTGTATTTCCTTAATGGAGTTATTTATGATCTTCTTAAAGTCCTCCATCATCATGATAAAATATGATTTTTAAATCTAAATCTTGCTTTTCCAGTGTGTTTGAATATCTAGTATTTGCTTTTGTGAAAGAACTGGACTCTGATGATGCCAAATAGTCTTGGTTTCTGTTGCTTGGGTTCCTGTGCTTGCCTTTTGCCATCAGGTTGTCTCTGGTGTTAGCTTGTCTTGCTGTTTCTGATGGTGGCTTGATCCTCCTGTAGGCCTATGGGTCAGCACTCCTATAGACCTGTTTTCCTGTTTTCTTTCAGCCAGTTCTGGGAACAGAGTGTTCCTCTCCCAGTCATGTAGTCACTCCTGGAGGCTGGTTTTCAGCTCTAGGCAAGGACAGGAACTGAAAGGGTCCTGCCCCTGACTGCTCCTAGGTTCCTGTGTGCAGGGGGCACAGATGGCACTAGGCGTTTCCTTCTTGGGTAGGGAATGTGGCAGAGGGTAGTCTCCTCTGATTTCTCAGGAGTGTCCACACTTCTGAGGATCCAGCTCCCCCTGCCCCCACCACACACACACACACACACACACACACACACACACACACACACACACACAGGATTTGGGCAGGGAGCTGTTTGACCAGTTCAGTTCAGTTCCAGGAACAGACCTGGACTCCAGGTTCCTGCAGCTGACTGCTCCTGTATTCCTGTATCCAGAGGCACTATGCAGTTTCCTCTTGGGCCAGGAATGTGAGCAAGGGTGGGCAGAAGTGATGGACTGTCCTGCGGTCTCCGGATGGTCTGCACTTCTGGGTGCTCAGCTATCTCCCCCAAGGGATTTGGGTGAAATTAAATTTTCATTTGCATGTGGTTATCCATTAAAGGTGGCTTCTAAGTTAGGGATAGGGGGCATGTATCCACTTTTTACAGCTCTGGGATGCCATCTGGTGAAGACCTGTGAAGGCTCTGTGCATGCTTAGTCTCTGAGTTCACATGTGTATCTATCCTGTTCATTAGAGGACCTTGCTTCCTTAGTGTCCTCCATGCCCTCTGGCTCTTATGTTCTTTCCACCTCCTCCTCAGTAGTGTTCCCTGGATCCTAAAGAGACGAATTTGATGGAAACAACCCATTTAGGGCTGAGTGTTCCAGAACAGTCTCTGCTTAATGTCTGGCTGCAGGTCTCTGTATTTGTTCTAATCTTCTGCAGGAGGAAACTTCTTTGATGGTGGCTGTGCAAGGACCCGATCTTTGAGTATAGCAGAATGTCATTAGGAGTCTTTCTATTGCTACCTTTTAAATTTTATTTATTTACTAACTTTTATTTTACAACAATAGTACTTGCTTTTGCCCAGGTCCCTAAGCTCTCTAGTCTCTGGTTCATCATCATTCAAGCAGTGTCAGGTATGGGTTCCAGCGTCTTCTGGAGTGGACCTTAAGTCAAATGGGACATTGGCTGCTTGCTCCCACAAGCTTTGTGCCATCTTCCAGACAGGGCACTGCTGTAGATCAAAGGGTTTGTAGCTGGCTCGGTGTTTACGTTGCTCTATTGGGAGTGTGCAGAATACCCTCTTGTACCAAAGACACTGGAGAGTATGGCTGAAGGCTCTCTCATTGATCTCTCCATGTTCAATGAGTTGTATAGGTATTGTCTCCAGCAATGGGGCCTCCCATTAGCCTGTGGAGAGCAACCTATAGTCTTGACAACAGTCTGGGTTGTTTTGGGTTTCCCATGAGACCCCTTTGGCCAACATCCAATTAGATGTAACCCAATCCCAGAACTGGAAGCATCTTTTAGTGACAAGAGATGTCCAGTAGGGATTTTGTCTCCTGCCCTTACCTGTCATCAATTTTATTTAAATTGACTTCATATATGCATACATTTTAGGGAGCTTCTACTATATTGAATTTCCATACTATGCCTCAATGACCCTGAATTTAACTGTCTCTCCCATCATTCCCTTCCTCGCCCTCCTCCTACCTCCTTCTCTTCACTTGATCCTCCTCTTCCCCCCTTTCTCCTTACCCTCATCTTTCCTTAACTGTCTACTCTATTTCCACTTCCTAGGAAGATTGTCTGGCATCATTAAATCTATGATAGACTTAATAATGTGATATTTAGATTTTTTTGCGTGTGCATATGTATATGTGTGTGGGTTTCTCTCTCTGTGTGTATACATGTGTGTATGTGTATATGTGCACTTTCGAGTGTATGTATGTGTATGTGTATATTGTGTGATGTTTCTCTATAGGTACATCTGTATATTTATATGTGTGTATGTGTACGTGAGTGTGTACACACCCATGCTTGTTGAAGATCAGAGAACAACTTACGTGAATAGTTCCTTACCTTCTACTATGCGTCCCAGTAGTATGACTCAGATTCTCACGTTGCAAGTGTGGCAAGTGCCTTGACCCACTAAGCCACCTCTCCAGCCCAATAATGTGATATTTAAGGAAATCCTGTCACAGATGTGTTTAGTGTCCTAACCCTCTTCAGCATTTCCATAGGCTCAGAATCCCAGCTCATGACTTCTTATGGGCATTTCCTAGCTGGACTACTCCTTAGTCCTTTGTAGTTTTGATATCTTTTATAGTCTGTTGATAATAATACTGTGTATAAGTGACTCAGAAAAGACCCAGAAGCAAATATCCAAAACAAAGGGCACTCTGGAATGTGACATTTTCACCCCAAGGAAGGAGGGAATGGCAGACGAACATGGACAGCAAAGGAGCAAGCTCATGGTGCGTGCGCACATTCCCACTGCTGGGGGACAGATCGGTCTCTCCCCTCAACCCCTGAGCATTCACAGTGATTAGCCAGGGCCTTCTCACACTGGAGCATTTCATTGAGTCGTGAAGGAGAGAGCATCTTGTTCTGCCTTTCCAACAGCCTCATGGATGAAGCTACATCTGGTTCATACTTCCAATAGCAAAACATTTTTTCTCTTCCTCACAGAGGGCGCCTCAGAAGAGGAGACCAATCTCAGCAAGTTGGTGATGAAGTTCTGGGCCAACTTTGCTCGAAATGGGTGAGGCTTATGGCAAAAATGAGTAGGGTGGATAGGCTGTGGCCGGGCATATCTTTTAGGAAAGATGACTCTGAAGTCTGAGTGATAAGTCCTGACCGTTCTGTGTAACATTAGTGTTCTATAGCGAGAATTTTTGAGAATCGGTTGGGCTGTTCCAAAAGATGTAAGCTCTCTGTGGTGGTTGTCGGCCTCTCCACTGAGATAAGCCAAAGATCCACTCAGACCTCAGAGGGATGGACCGTCATAGAACAGTCTTAAGAAATTCTTTTGATTCTGTTCCCAGGAACCCAAATGGAGAGGGGCTGCCTCACTGGCCAGAATATGATCAGAAGGAAGGGTATTTGCAGATTGGTGCCACCACCCAGCAAGCCCAGAAACTGAAAGGAGAGGAAGTGGCTTTCTGGACGGAGCTCCTGACTAAGAATCCACCTCAGACAGAACACACTGCACACACATAAATGGGTCTCTGCCAGCCTCAGGACCAGAGGAGCAAAGATGGGGCTATTCCACAAAGGATGGCTGTTTGCCAAAGATGGATCTTACGGAGGAAACGGCACAATTGCACAGTTGGGATATTTGTATCTCAACTTCGAAATAAATTTCCTTTTAGAAACAAATCAAGAGTTGTGTCTTGGGCTGAAGATGAATCCATCCTCACAGGGCAGGGATAGAAGAATAAAGAGAGATGCTGACAGAAAGACACCTTTTCATGAGAAGATTTGGGGAATAGTTACTGGGATCTAGGGAAGACAGCTGATTGAAAGAGAGGTAGGATATGATTATCACTTCATGATTCACCCCCAAGTAGACAACACTGTCACATTGCCATGCTAAGGTCCACTTGTGAGAAAGTGTAGGACCATAATCTCCTGAGAACCACAAACCCGAGGGGACTTTCCACCCATCACAGACTTCTCCACGGATGTCAGGCAGGTGTTCGTGAGTAAGAATGACAGCAGA
>NC_046170.1:14518321-14591803 GCF_011064425.1 Rattus rattus | reverse complement strand
AGACCTTCACAGAAGACCTCATACCAATATTATCCCAAACTATTCCACAAAATTGGAAACAGATGGAGCACTACCGAATTCCTTCTATGAAGCCACAATTACTTTATACCTAAACTACACAAAGACCCAACAAAGAAAGAGAACTTCAGACCAATTTCTATGAATATCGACGCAAATATACTAATAAAATTCTGATTGTTGGGGGCAGGGCGGCAATGGGTGGAGGATGGGGAGGGGAACACCAATAAACAAGAGGATGTTGGCCCGGAAACCGGGAAAGGGAATAACACTCAAAATGTAAATAAGAAATACTCAAGTTAATAAAAAAAATTGCATTTTGAAAAAAAAAGAAAGAAAGAAAATTGGACATTGAACTACCTCTCTTGGGCATATACCCAAAAGATGCCCCAACATATAACAAAGCTCTGCTATGTTCATAGCAGCCTTATTTATAATAGCCAGAAGCTGGAAAGAACCCAGATGCCCTTCAACAGAGGAATGGATCCAGAAAATGTGGTACATCTACACAATGGAATATTATTCAGCTATCAAAAACAATGACTTTATGAAATTATAAGCAAATGGATGGAACTAGAAAATATAATCCTGAGTGAGTTAACCCAATTACAGAAAAAACACACATGGTATGCACTCATTGATAAGTGGCTATTAGTCCAAATGCTTGAATTGCCCTAGATGCACAGAACACATGAAACGCAAGAATGATAACCAAAATGTGAATTCTTCAGTCCATCTTTAATAGGGGAAGCAAGAATACCCTTTTTAGGGATTAGGAGGCCACCTTTTAGAACAGAGGTAGAAGGAACAGTCATTCAGAGCCTGCCCCACATGTGGCCCATACATATACAGCCACCCAATTAGATAAGATGGATGAAGCAAAGAAGTGCAGGCTGACAGGAACCGGATGTACATCTCTCCTGAGAGACACAGCCAGAATATAGCAAATACAGAGGCGAATGCCAGCAGCAAACTACTGAACTGAGACCGGGACCCCTGTTGAAAGAATCGGAGAAATGTCTGGATGAGCTTGAAGGGGCTTGAGACCCCATATGAAAACAATGCCAACCCACCAGAGCTTCCAGGGACTAAGCCACTACCCAATGACTATACATGAACTGACCCTGACTCCAACCATAGGTAGCAATGAATCCCAAGTAAGAGCATCAGTGGAAGGGGAAGCCCTTGGGCCTGCCGAGACTGAACCCCCAGTGAACGTGATTGTTGGGGGAGGGTGGTAATGAGAGGAGGATGGGAAGGTGAAGCCTATATAGAAGGGCAGGGGGAGGTGTTAGGGGGATGTTGGCCTGGAAACCGGGAAGGGGAATAATAATAGAATTGTAAACAAGAAATACTCAAGTTAATAAAGATAAAAAAAAAGTATGTTGCAAAAAAAATTATGAGCTAGACCTGCAGTTCTCTTTTACTTATATGCCATAACAACATTCTAGCAAGTACTGAAAGGTGAGGTAATTTCCATACATCCAGAATCCTACGCATGTGAATCTTCAGTAAGCTTTTCGTATACAACACTAAGTGCTCCATGTATTCACTAAAATTCTGAACTACTTAAGGTGATATAAATCTTCCACATACGAAAAAGTAGGGCTGAGTTTAGGGATCACTATTGAGAACAAGGGCCTATCCCCTAGCTGACTTGATTACTAAGTGATTGAGAAGGATTTGCTTCACCTCTCACACAACTCACTCAATTAGGATTCTTTCTCTATTTGTTGTTGTTGCTCTTTTTGTTGTTGTTGATGTCTTTTTGTTTTTACTTTTTGTTTGTTTGTTTTTTATTTTATCCATGAATGGTTAATGTTCTCTGAAATATCTCTCTTATCCAGACATGCAACTAGCAGCCCTAGGTTAAGTGTTTTCCTAGTGGAACCTCCTCACAAGAGATCTAAAGCATAGTATCTCTAGATATTATAGACAGATAAACCTCCCAGAAACATCCAGTTGTTTCCTTCTTGCAACATAGTTCATTCTATCATTACTGAGTATGGTTCCTTTTCTGTCTGATCATCTAAAAAATATCTCACTTGCCTATGTGACAGAAATCAGGCCATATGCCACAGCCTTCATAGAAACAGTATTTACTGTTTCTATGATATTCATAGGTATTCGGCACAGTCCAAAATTCTCTTCCTTTTCTTTTGAATCAATGTAAAGAACGCTAGCCTTGAGATTGCAGAGATGAACATACTTCTGTCTACAGAGTGATATGATTAATGCCAGTACTTCCACCTGAAGTTCACATTGTTATAAACATCAGGGTAGTCTCTGATTCTTTTGTGAATGAAATGCCACTTTGTATAGTATTTAGAACAGTGGCCTGTAATTTTCTGTCCCTAGCACTAGCCTCATATATCTGAAAGCACTGATAATTTTGTTGTAGGGATGGAGAAAGGAATAGGTAAGGAACCTTGTGAATAGCTCAAAAAATAGAGACAAAAATTCTAGCCTGGTTACCTCTAATTCTCTATTGTAGACCAGAGATCCAAGTCTGAAACCCAGGAACTACGAAATAAATACAACAGTGACAATGAATATGTCAGAAGAGTTCCCTTTCCTGAGAACTAAGATCACGACAGACGGTATTCTGACCATAAGTGTTGATCTCTAAACTATGGGAAGCCATGTACTTTGAAGACTTTTGAAGGAACAAATGTATATAGAACACTAATCAAGATTTACCTAGGTCTGTGTCAAAATAAAGACGTTTAAAAATAAATGTTATTATGAAAAAATTATGGTTTGAATGATGAATCATCACATTTTCACACTCTAAATTTTATTATTATTATTATTATTATTATTATTATTATTATTATTATTATTCCTGCTTTTCCCCCTCCAATTGTCCTTTCACAATTCCCCATCTCCTTCCACCAACCTTGTGCTTCTGAAAGTGTACCACCCATAACTATCCTCCCCCTCTCCGGGATTCTCAAATCTCTTAGGGTTTACATGGTAACTTCTTAACTTTCCAATGTTTACCTCCCTAAGTCTGGTTCCCTGGGAAACATCTTAGCTGAATGTCAGATAAACTTTCTAAGAGAAATGCCACATATGAAAGTCAGAGCCTGGTAGTCTGACTCCAGATTCAGGGCAAATTAAAGTGACATCTCTCCAGATCTGTAGGGCATAACATTGCTCTTCCTGACTGCTTACATTCTGTATAGTTGGTGCACAGTGTACTTACTGTAACCTATTAATAACTGTATACGATACTGATTTTTAAAAATACAGAAAATTACAATTTGTTAATCTAGAAATGGGAATGCATGCAAGAAATGTCCTCTGAATAAATAAGAACACAATTGCAAGGAAATTCTCAGGCATTAAAATTTACATGTATTAATTAAAATGTTCAAAACAATGTAGATCATAGGATATTGCCACAATCCCTGTGGCATAAAAGTCTTTTCAGCAATTCGTATTTTATCAGATAATCTTAGTTGTCTGCTTCTTTTTTTTTTTTTTTATTAACTTGAGTATTTCTTATATCCATTTCGAGTGTTATTCCCTTTCCGGTTTCCGGCAACATCCCCTCCCCCCCCTCCCTTCTTTATGGGTGTTCCCTCCCCATCCTCCCCCCATTGCCGCCCTACCCCCACCAATCACGTTCAGTCTTAGCAGGAGCAAGGGCTTCCCCTTACACTGATGATCTTACTAGGATATTCATTGCTATCTATGAGGTCAGAGTCCAGGGTCAGTCCATGTATAGTCTTTAGGTAGTGGCTTAGTCCCTGGAAGCTCTGGTTGCTTGGCATTGTTGTACATATGGGGTCTCAAGCCCCTTCAAGCTCTTCCAGTTCTTTCTCTGATTCCTTCAACGGGGTCCTATTCTCAATTCAGTGGTTTGCTGCTGGCATACGCCTCTGTGTTTGCTGTATTCTGGCTGTGTCTCTCAGGAGAGATCTACATCCGGCTCCTGTCGTCCTGCACTTCTTTGCTTCATCCATCTTGTCTAATTGGATGGCTGTATATGCATGGGCCACATGTGGGGCAGGCTCTGAATGGGTGTTCCTTCTGTCTCTGTTTTAATCTTTGCCTCTCTATTCCCTGCCAAGGGTATTCTTGTTCCCCTTTTAAAGAAGGAGTGAAGCATTCACATTTTGATCATCTGTCTTGAGTTTCATGTGTTCTAGGCATCTAGGGTAATTCAAGCATTTGGGCTAATAGCCACTTATCAATGAGTGCATACCATGTGTGTTTTTCTGTGATTGGGTTACCTCACTCAGGATGATATTTTCCAGTTCCGACCATTTGCCTATGAATTTCATAAAGTCATTGTTTTTGATAGCTGAGTAATATTTCATTGTGTAGATGTATCACACTTTCTGTATCCATTCCTCTGTTGAAGGGCATCTGGGTTCTTTCCAGCTTCTGGCTATTATAAATAAGGCTGCGATGAACATAGTGGAGCACGTGTCTTTTTTATATGTTGGGGCATCTTTTGGGTATATGCCCAAGAGAGGTATAGCTGGATCCTCAGGCAGTTCAATGTCCAATTTTCTGAGGAACCTCCAGACTGATTTCCAGAATGGTTGTACCAGTCTGCAATTTCACCCACAATGGAGGAGTGTTCCTCTTTCTCTGCATCCTCGCCAGCATCTGCTGTCACCTGAGTTTTTGATCTTAGCCATTCTCACTAGTGTGAGGTGAAATCTCAGGGTTGTTTTGATTTGCATTTCCCTTATGACTAACGATGTTGAACATTTCTTTAGGTGTTTCTCAGCCATTCGGCATTCCTCAGCTGTGAATTCTTTGTTTAGCTCTGAACCCCATTTTTTAATAGGGTTATTTGTCTCCCTGCGGTCTTCTTGAGTTCTTTGTATATTTTGGATATATTTTTGAAGCTCTGGAGCATCTGATTGGTTGATATTCTTGTCCTTATGAGCTTGCACATCGCTTTAGGTGCTTCAGACTTTTCTGTAGCTCTACTACTGGGGAGTTCATTCTCAGTCCAATTATTGCCTGTGAATATTCCCCTGTAAACCATCTAAATATGCCCATAATACCTTTAAATATAAGGGTCAATAAATGTATCAAACAACAGCAACAACAACAACCAATGCAGCAGCAGCAGGAGGAGGAGGTGGAAAAAGCCCAGTTCCAGAAGGATTTGGTGCAATATTGTGTCAGCCCTTCATAGAAGACTTAATACCAATATTTTCCAAATTATTCCTCAACAGAATTAAACTTCCCAATTCATTCTAGGAATCCACAATAGTGCTTTTAACTAAAGTACACAAACACGCTACAAAGAAAGACAACTTCAAAACAATTTCCCTCAGGGATATCAATGAAAACCACTCAATAAAATTCACACTGAGAATTCTTTGCTTAGATTTCTGCCACACTTTAAATAGGGTTATTGATTTTCTGGATTATAAATACTTGAGTTATTTGTATATATCTGATATTATCCCTCTAGTTTATATAGGACTGATAAATATCTTTTGCCAATCTATTGGTTGCTGTTATGTCCAAATGACAGTGCCCTTGGCCATATAGAAGCTTTAGAGTTTTATGAGGTCCCATTTATTGATTCTTCATTTTAGAGCATAAGACAATGGTGTTCTGTTCACGAAATTTTCCTCAGTGACCATGTGATCAAAGCTATTTCATTCTTATTCTATTAGTTTGTGTGTGTCTGGTTTTGTTTAGAGTTCCTTTATCAACTTGGATTTGAGCTTTGTACAGTGCAATACAAATGGATTAATTTGCACTCTTTTACATGCAGACCACCTGTGAAAGTACCATGATTTGTTGAATATGTTGTCTTTTTCCACTGTATGGTTTTAGATCCTTTGTCAATAGTCAAGTACCAATAGCTGTATGGGTTCATGTCTGGGTCTTCAGTTCTATTCCTTTGACCTATCTGCCTGTCTCTGTACCAACATCTTACAATTTTATCGCTATTCCTCTGTAATACAGCTTTAGGTAAAGAATGGTTGTTCACCCAGCAGTTCCTTTACTGTTGCGGATAGTTTTATATGTCCTGTTTTTTATTTTGTTGTTGTTGTTGGATTTTTTAAGTTCCAAATGAATTTATTCATTGCTCTTCCTAACTTTTTGAAAAATTGAGTTGAAATTTTGCTGTGGATTGCAGTGAAACTTCATATAAAATTTGGCAAGGTGTTCAATTTTATACTATCAATACTTTCAATCCATGTACATGGGGTAGTTTTCTGATTTCTTAAATCTTCAATTTCTTTCTTCACAGACTTGACTTTCTTGTCATAAATATCTTTCATTTGCTTGCTTAGAGTCACACCAATGTATTTTGTACTATTTGTGACTATTGTTAAGGGTGTCGTTTCACTAATTTCTCCCTGGGCCTATTTATCCTTTGAGTAGAGGAAAGATACTGATGTGTTTGAGTTAATTTTATATCCAGTCACTTTTCTGAAGTTGTTTATCTTATTTTGAGTATAGTATTGTATAGGTAGGGAGAAAGTGGGCAGACTTGTCCAGATCCTGATTTTAGTGAGATTGCTTCAAATTTCTCTCCATTTATTTTGATGATGGCTACTGGTTTGGTGTATATTGATTTGACTATGTTTAATTATGGGCCTTGCATTCCTGATCTTTTCATGTCTTTTAACATGAAGGGGTGTTAAATTTTGTCAAATTCTTTCTCAAAATCTATTGGTATGATCATGTGTTTTTGTTTTCATTTTCTTTTAAGTTCGTTTATATAGGGAATTACCTTGATGGATTTCCATATATTGAAAATTACCTGGATGATCATTTTGATGTGTTCTTGGATTCATTTTGCAAGAACTTTATTGAGTGTTTTGCATTAATATTCACAAGGGAAATTGGTTTGAAATTCTCTCTCATTGTTGGATCTTTTGTGGTTTAGATATAGGTGTAAATGTGGCTTCAAAGAAGGAACTGAGTATTGTTCCTTCTGTTTTTATTAAGTAGAATAGTTTGTACAGTATTGGCATTAGGCCTTTTATGAAGATCTGATAGAATTCTCCACTAAAGCTATCTTGCCCTGGGCTTTTCTTTTCCTGTTCTGGGACTTTAATACCTACTTCTATTTATTTACGACATATGGGTTTGCTATTTAGGTGGTTTATCTGATCCTAATTTAAAATTGGAACCTTATATCTGTCTAGTAAATTGTCCACTTCACCCTGATTTTTCAGTTTAGTTGAGTAGGATCTGAGAATGTATTGACTTCCCCAGATTCTATAGTTTTGTCTCCCTTTCGATGTCATACTTTGTTAATTTGGATACATTCTCTGTGCCTTCTGCTGAGTCTGCCTAAGGGTTTATCTATCTTGAAGATTTTCTCAAACAACAAGTTCCTGGTTTTGTTGATACTTTGTATAGTCGGTTTTTTTTTTTTTCCTTTTCTGTTTTCTTCTTTTATTTGGTTGATTTCAGCCCAGAAGTTGATTATTTCCTGCTTTCCACCCCTCTTGGTTGTATTTTCTTCTTTTTTTTTTCCTTTTTTCTTTGTTTAAGCGATTTTAAGTGTTCCATCAAGCTGCTAGTGACTGCTCTCTCCAGTTTCTTTTTCAGGGCATCAAGAGCTATGTATTTTTCTCATAGCACTGCTTGCATTGTGTTCCGTAAGTTTGGGTATGTAGTCTTCATTTCCATTAAATTCTAAAATACAATAATTTCTTTTTTTTATTTCTTCATTGACCAACCTATTAAGCAGAGCCGTGTTTAACTTTCATGTCTCTGTGGGCTTTCTGTCATTTTTTTTTTTATTGAAGTCTAGCCTTAGTCCGTGTTGATAGGATGCATGGGATTTTTTTTAATCTTCTTGCATTGTTTAATCTGTTTTTTGTGACTGATTAAAGAGTGTGTGTGTGTGTGTGTGTGTGTGTGTGTGTGTGAGAGAGAGAGAGAGAGAGAGAGAGAGAGAGAGAGAGAGAGTTATCTTTAAATCCATTTGGTTAATAACTTCTGTTAGTTTCTCTGTGTCTCTGTTTAGTTTCTGTTTCCATGATCTGTCCATTGAAGAGAATGGGGGTTGAAGTCCCCCACTATCATTGTTTGAGAAGCAATGTGTGATTTGAGATTTAGTTATATTTCTTTTGTGAATATTGGTGTCTTTGCATTTGGAACAAAGGTATTCAGGATTTAGAGGTCATCTTTGTGCATTTTTGATGAATGTGCAGAATTCTCAGCTGAGGATTATAAAATGAATACTGAATGGATTAGAAGTATGTAAAGAAATGTTCGATGTCCTTAGTCATAAGTAAAATGTAAATTAAATAGAAATCTGGATTCCACCTCACACAAGTCAGAATCTCTAAGGTGAAATAGTCTGGTGACAACAGATGCTGGGGAGGAATTGGGAAACAGTAACACCCATTGTTTGTGGCATTTTAATCTAGTACTACCACTCTCAAACTCAGTTGGATTTTCTTCAGAAAATTGGATATAGGACTACCTTAGAAACCAGGTATACCACTTCTGGACATATAGTCAAAGGATGCTCCAAAGTACAACAAGGATATACACTCCACTATGTTCATAGAAGCCTTATCCATAATAGTCAAACCCTGGAATCAACCCAGATGCCCTTCACAGAGTAATGAACACAGAAAATGTGGTACATTTCAAAATGGTGTACAACTCAGTTATTAAAAACAATGACCACATGAAAATCATAGTCAAATTGATAGAACTAGAAAATTTCACTCTGAGTTAGGTAACCAAGTCACAAAAAATGATACATTGTATGCACTCACTGATTACTGGATATTAATCCAATGCTCTGATTGCTCAAGATACAATCCACAGACTACATGAAGCTCAACTAAAAGGATAAACAAAGTGAAGATGCTTCAGTCTTTCTTAGAATGGAAAACAATAATATTCATAGGAAGATTTATGTAGACACATTTTGCAGCAGAGACTCAAGTAATGGCCATTCAGAGTCTGCCCCACCTGGGTATCCTGCCCATATGCATACAGCCACCTAACCCAGGCAATTTTGCTGATAGGAGCCTGATAAAGCTGTCTCCTAAGTGGCTCTTTCAGAGTATGACAAATACAAGTGGCATTCTTCAGCCAACCATTGAACTGATTATGGGGTACCCAATGGAGTAGTAGAGAAATTATTGAAGGGACTTAAGGAGTTTGCAACCACATAAGGACAACAATACAATCTAATCTGTGTTCCCAGTGACTAAATTAGAAGTGAGTAGATCTCCCATTCTCATGGATTGGCAGGATTATTATTAGAAAAATATCAATCTTGCCAAAATACATCTACATATTCAATGCAACCCCCATCAAAATTCCAATTCAATTCTTCATAGAGTTTGAAAGAGCAATTTGGTTGGGGATTTAGCTCAGTGGTAGAGCGCTTGCCTAGGAAGCGCAAGGCCCTGGGTTCGGTCCCCAGCTCCGAAAAAAAGAACCCCCCAAAAAAAAATATTAAAAAAAAAAAGAAAGAAAGAGCAATTTGCAAATTCATTTGGGATAACAAAAAATATCAGATTTGAGAAAAATATTCTCAGCAATATTAGAACATCATTTGGTAATGGTAAAGGTAATGGTAATCACAATCCTTTACCTTAAGCTGTATTACAGAGTAATTGTGATCAGATAGCATCATACTGATACAAAAACAGGCAGGTCGATCATTTACCCACATATCTAAGGTTACTTGAACTTTGCCAAAGAGCTAAATTCTTCCAATGGAAAAAAGACATAATTTTCAACAAAGGGTGGAGGTCTGTGAAGTGGCAAGCTGTGAAAGGTACCCTGACTACTGATTGGTACAATTCCAATCTCTCAAACCTAAATAGGCAGAGCAGGTAAATTCCCCGTCTTCTCAATCAAGTTTTCACTAGCTGCAGTGAACCTAGACAATATAGCTGAATCCAAGAAGTACATGCTGATAGAAGCCTTATATAGCTGTCTACTGAGAGGCTCTATCAGAGCATGACAAATATAGAGGCAAATGATGGCAGACAACCATTGAACTGAGAATGAGGTCCTCATTGGATTGAAGGAGCTGAAATGGCTTGCAACCCCATAGTAACAAGAATGCCAAACAAATAGAATTACTTGGACTAATCCTAAACCCAAACTGTACACATGGGCAGACACATGGCTATAGGTTCTTATGTAGCAAATAATGGACTTGACAGACACAAATGGCAGGTGAAGTCCCTTGTCCTGCCAATACTTGTACCCCCAGCATAGGGTAATATCAAAATGTGGAGGTGGGAAGGGGTGGGTTGGGTGAGGGAATACTCTCATACTAGAAGGTGGAGGAGAGTTGGGATAGGAAGGTTTATGGACAGGAAACTTGGAAAGGGGATAAAATTTGATATGTAAATAAAATATGTCCAATAAAAATTTTGCCAAAAGAAACAAGAAAAGAAAGAGAGAAAATGTGATAAACACACTATGGTGGTTCAACTGCTATAATAACTGAGTGTTGGCAAGTATGATGACCACAGTGCTGTGGAAAAAATACAATACCCATTGTTTGATAGTCACTATGTAATGGCCAATGTGTTGTTCTCTTTTCAGAATCCCACTGTGTGTTATCCCCCGTGTTATAGACAGTTTGTGATGGGATTTTTTTTTCATGGAAACTGTATGATGATTAAGCCTAAGTGATAACAAACATTTATACCCACTGTGCTATTTTCACATTGTGGTAATCACTGCATGGTGATCACTGTGTGATGGTTAAATTATGCTGCCAAATATTGGCTGATAACTTAATGATGGCACCCATATGTTTGTCACTATGGGATGGTCAGCATACTATGTTCACTTTCTGAAGTCCAGATTGTGATATTTGCTGATTGCACATCGTTAGATGTTGGTCACCATGGAAAATTTTAATGTGATTACAATTACAGCATTAACAATAATTGTCACTGTCAGATGGCTAAATTTAGATGAGTACTGAGAGATGCCCAAAATTTAATTGATCCTGAATAATAGTCAATTCATTGATGGTCACTCAGTTATGGCTGAGGAATGAAAGGCACTTTGCAAAGGTCATCATATGACTTTATACACATATATTCTGGGATGTTTATGTGTATAGATGTCACACAGTGATGACCATAGTGTATTTACTGCTAAATCATCGTCACTTTTGTGATGGCCAACAATATGATAGTAACTGTGTCATTATTTGAGGGAGGGCTATAGAGTTATGCCAATTAGGAGAACATCTATGTTTGATGGCAAACATGAGGTGCACACTGTGTAATGATTACATTGTGATGGCCCCTTCTGGTTAACCAATGAGTGATGGTTTCAGTCTAATGGAGAACGGTTAATGGTCACTATGCAATGACCCGTTGTGTGATGGTCTTTATAGATTTGTCTTTTTTTATTGTAATGGCCAAAGTGTAATTGTCACTGTATGATAGCACCATAGTGATGACCATTAGGAATGGGCTGCATGAGTCACTCACTATTTGATGGACCCTTTAAGACGGCCACATTTTGAGGTACATCAGATATTCACGATTTACTTATATCCATCTGTTGTGGTGATTATGTGGGAGCAACTGTGTGATGGCCCCTGTTTTATAGATACTGTGACAGTAGCTGTGTAATAGCCATTGTTTAGTGCCCAGTATGTTCTGGTCATTGACTGAGGTTATTTTAGGCAAGTCACTTTACTTTGTGTTGGTCAACATGTGATGAACTCCTTGTGATGGACAATGTATGGTTTTCACTGCATGATGCTGACTGTGATGGCAACTGTACAATGACAATTGAGTGATGGACATTGTTTTATTGTCACTGTGTGATGGACAATGATCTGTCTCTGTCTCTCTCTGTCTATCTGTCTCTCTGTGTATGTGTGTGTGTTTGTGTGTGTTTGTGTGTATGTGTGTATTTAGTTTTGTTTGTTTTCAACTTAGGATCTCATACATAACCCAGGATAACTTTGAACTAACAAACATCCTGCTGACTCTGGTCCTAAGTATTGGGATTACAGGTATGTGCCACCACGTCTGACTGATCACTTTAATGATACTGTGTATATTGCTTTCTGAATAATAATTCAGGACACTGAAGGCCTTCTCTAGTCTCTAAAGTTAAGGACATCTCTGTTGTAGAACCACAGAAGACCTTCAGTTTCTGTGGAAGTTTTAATCTCTCAGAAATCCTATTGAAACATCTGATACTTTAATGAATTGGCAATTTTAGAAATTTTTGAACTCACAGTTAGGCTCTGTGTGAACAGTTGGATGGTATTCTTTTTTATGCATTTGTTTTGTTCACTACATTCTTGTTTTCTATCATTCTGTTGTTTGGGAAAATGCCTCAGCAGGAAATTCAGATTTATTTTGGTAGCGATATTAGAATGAATAGTTTATTTCTATTTTATACCTTTCCAGGTTTCTAGGATTTTGCGTATGCTTTCTAACATAGGTACATTAAAATTTCTCCTCTACCAAACCTGGTAACAATCACATTCCTTTCCACATCTTTTCTTGATTCAGTTACCAAATACAATGCCAAAACTGTTATATAAGAAAGACAAAAACGTACATTGATATTATCAAACTAAGCACTTTTAATAGTCTATGCAGCTATGAGAGAACACAGGAGGCTGATTTAGACTGGAAAGTTTAAAGCAAGTCTAGCATATGAAATGAAACTTCATCTCAGAGAAATGAGACAATGTGCCTGAAAAAGTGGATCATGTGTTTGGAGATTGTACACATATACACAGGAACCAGCAAATTACCTATACACATTTTATAACATAGCATTCAAACAAAAAGAACATATAGAACAAACAAAAACAAAAACAAAGCCCACCAAAAGTCAACATTCCATGTACAAAAGAGAATGAAAGACAGAAAATCACAAGAATATAAAATATCTTATCAGAAGACCATAAAAATAAAGTAGCAAACAGTAAGAGTTAGTCAAGGAGAGTTATATATCAGTCTAACTAATTAGCACTTAATTAAATGTGGATTACACTGTAAAATTGGTTAGAGAAAATAAACAAAGCTCTTTGAAACTTTTTTTCCTAGATTTCAGAACAGTGGACCTAGCATTTTTAAAATAAATTTTAAATAAATAGAATTTTAAAATAAATTAATAGAAATGAATCTGAGTAATAAATCCTGGTTCTTATAGGTCAAAGTCATTGTCAATAATGTCATTTTCTAGTTTGCTCAGGGAATCACAACCTTTGAAGTGATAAAACAATTTAAATCCTAGGATGGAGAGATTTCTATGTGATTAACGACACTTTTGTTTTCAGATAACAATATCTAAGACACATTACTACATGGTACCCCCCAAAAAAAATCCATAACCGAATTTCAGTGGATATAAAAAAAGGAACATAGTGCAAACAACTCACACACATGTAGGAATACTCTCCTCCCTATAGAATAACATCCTTGAAATAGGCTCAAACAATTTTTGATGGAACTCATCATATAGGACTTTATTCAAAATTGATGAGGACCCAGTGTTTCAGGTCAGATATAAAACAAAAAGAAGGGGTTGGGGATTTAGCTCAGTGGTAGAGCATTTGCCTAGCAAGCGCAAGGCCCTGGGTTCGGTCCCCAGCTCCGAAAAAAAGAAAAGAAAAAAAAATAAATAAAACAAAAAGAAGTCTCCTGTTCATATTTTCATGACATACAATAATGGTAGCTTCCTGAGCCTAATTAACTATGAAAATGTTGTTTATCAAATTTTGATCAACTTGTAGCTCTATGATGTGCACCCATCCCTTTTTCATTGATAAATTCCTGAACCTATGATACATGATTTTTCATTGCTTTATAAAATAGTGTCTAACCAGTTTTCTTTGTTATTCCCTTGGTACATGATATAATTTTACACTTATCTACACCACAGACAATCTTGAGTGCTAAGTTGCCCACTCTTCTCTTGAGGTACTAATATGCTATTATCCCAAAAGCTGCTTGAATAAACCCTATCCAAACCCTCAAATGACATGGTCTGCTGACTTAGGTGGAGGCAGTTTTCTGTCTTTGAACACATTTAAAATCAGCTTTCTTGAATATAACAGTTTATTCCTTAGGTCTAACACATATTAAACTGCAGTGAGTGCTTCATAAAAACAAACCAAATATCAAAGAAGAAAGACACAAAACATGATTGCAGTAAAACATAAAATAGAATGTCCTCCAGCAAATCCTATGTGATATTGATTAAATCTTTTTAGAAAACTAAAAGGAATGTAGTGGGGGTAATTTACAGGCCTTATAAAATATATTTAATGACTGGCTTATTTACTATAGTTTACTGCCTGAGAAAAACTTTAATCTATTTATTGAAGTGATAAATCATCCTTGATGATCATCATTTACTTTTACACCCTTAATAAGTTACACCCTATCTTTTCAGAAACAGCTCAACATCTTGGCATGCCAAAAAAGGATAATGTAGCAGATGTACCATTTTATTTTCTTATCTCAATGATGAGTTTTTTTCCTCAATGATACAACCCAGCTAGTGTTGTGAAAAACAGTATAATTTTTGAAATTTTCTTTTGCCGTAAAAGTCTAATTTAGACAGTGGAAACCTTGGATTCCTTTGGAGAAACTACAGAGAAAGACTGGAGCTGATCTAAAATTTAAGTATTCTGCAGATAATCAGGCCTCTGGGAAAAGGCATTCTTCCAAACAAAAATGTTTACCACATAGTTTTCAAAGACCAAACATGAAATCACAGAATTTTTCTCCAGTCCAAAGGAGAAAAATAATGCAAAGGATATTGAGACCTTATATGTAAACCTGAAAATATGACTTTGTCGGGTAAAAATCTTTCAGATATGAGCATGGGCATGGGCTTTTTAACACACATGCCAGCACCACAAGAAGTAATAAGCTAAATAGAGAAATATTGAAACTAATCAACATTATAAAAAAGGACTTAATGAACATCTATTTAATATTTTACTCAAATACAATGGAATATTAATATTTATTGGCATCACATATGTCATTCTCTAAAATTGACCATACAGTTGTTCACAAAACAGTCACAAAAAGGAAAAAAACAGAAAAAGAAATAGTAAATCAGATCTTATCAAAGCACCATGGATTAAAGCTTGATTTAGACAACAACAGAAACACTCAGAATCCTACACATTCATGGAAATTAACCTCTGTATAATCAATGATCTCTGGGTCAGGGAAAAAAATAAAGAAAGTAAAGACTTTCTAGAATTCAATGAAAATTGTTGGAAAAGCATGGAAAACTGTCTTAAGAGAAAAGTGCGTAGCACTAAGGATATGAATAAAGAAATTAAAATTTCTCATATTAGCAATTTAAAAGCACACCTGAAAGCAACAGGAAAAGGTAAAGAAGCATACCAAAAAGGAGAAGAAGGCAAGAAATAATAAAACACCGGGCATGAGTCAATCATTTAGAAACAAAGAAAAGAATACAAAAATCAATCAAACCAATTAATGTTTTTTGAGAAAATCAATATAATTAACAAACACCGAATCTAAGTAAAGCCAGAGGGATAATATCCAAATAAACAAAATCATAAATCCAAAGGCAGACAAAATAGCATACCCAGGTTATTCAATGGATCAGTAGACCTTACTTCAAGGACCTGTATTTGACAAAATAGGAAATTCTTTTAATATTAATCTGAGTGATTGCATAATGTTTTAATATTTTATATATCTTATGAATTGGTTAAAAATAAGATGGATAAAACATTAATATCTTTTTTACTACTCTGCAATAAATTTATTCAAAAAAGTCTACCTTAACTTTTTTTAATTGGATTTTTTTATTCACATTTCATATATTATTCTTTTCCCTGTTTCTGTTTCATAAGCCCCCTACCCTATTCTCCCTCCTCCTTACATGAGGGGTTTCCTAACCTGAAACCACACCCTTTCACCCTTCCTGCCCTGACAAAGCCATACACTGGCAGGACCTTGACAGAACCACGGTCTTCTCCTCCCATTGGTGCCTAACAACGCGATTTCTGCTACATAAGACTCTGAAGTCATGGATCTGTCAATGTGTACTCTTTGGGTAATGGTATTGTCCCTAGGAGCTCTGGTTTGTTGGTATTGTTGTTCCTAAGGAGTTGCAAACCCTTCAGCTCTATCACCCTTTCTTTAAATCCTTCAATGTGGATTGCAAACTCAGTTCAATGGTGGCTTCTAGCATTCGACTCTGTATTTGTCATGCTCTGGTTGAACCACTCAGGTGATAGTTACATCAGGCTCCTCTCAGAATCCAATTGGCAATATTTTCTGTGTTTAGTAGCTCTATGTATATGTCCCAGATTGCCAGTTGTGGCAGGCTCTGAATGGTCATTGCTTCAGGCTCTTCTCCAAACTTTGTCTCCATATCCCATCCTATAAATAATTTTATTCTCCCTTTTAAGGAGGACTGTAGCATCTGCACTTTGTTCTTCCTTCTTCTTGAGCTTCATGTGGTTTCTGGATTGTATGTTGTGTATTTTGAGATTTTAGACTAATATCCACATATCATGTTTTTGTTTGTTTGTTTGTCTGTTTTTGTGTTTGGGCTACCTCATTCAGCATGATATTTTACATTTCCATCCATTTGCCTATAATTTTAATGAAGTCATTTGTTTTTAATAGCGCAATAGTACTCCATTGTGTAGCTGTACCACATGTTCTGTACCTATTCCTCTATTGAAGGGCATGCGGTTTATTTCCACTCTCTTGATATTATAAATAAGGCTGCTCTGAGCAAAGTGAAGCATATGTCCTGGTTATATGTTGGTACATCTTTCGGGTATACATACAGGAATCCTTTAGCTTAAGGAGTACGATGTCCAACTTTCTGAGGAAACTCCCATTTGACTTCCCCAGTGGTTGTACCAGCTTGCAATCAATTGGGAAGTTTTCCTCACTTTTTTATATCCTCAGAAAGATCTATTGTCAGCTGAGTTGTTGATATTAGCCATTTTGACTTATTACATGTGGCTAGAGAGTTATCAAAGCCTCTCAACTGGGCTCTTTCCCTTGCAAGCAGTTTCACATTTATAATGTTACATGACACCTGACATACACATGGTTCCTGTGGCTTAGTTGTATTGAAGAAGCCTTGAAACATGGATGACAGTAGGATTACTATGAAGAAGTTGTTTCCAGCAACTGCCCCTGTCCTGTCCTGTTGTAGCATGATCAGCTGAAGAAGAAAGGAGCATGCTGAGTAAGAAGAGTAAGAATATGGGATCATGCCCTTGAACAGGAATGCTTAAGGGTTTCCTCACTTTGATATATAAGGACAAACATAAAGATATCACCAATAACCAGACCCAGAAAACAGGAAGCAGGACGGAGTATTTGGTTTAGCAGCACTTGCCCTTTACACTGCCTTTCTGCTCATCCACCCACCTTTGGTTGTAAGCATCACCTTTAGAATCTGCACTACCAAATATTTTCCCACGTCATGTAACATGATTTATTAATTCTCTGGGTATTTACAAGTTTCTTATGAGAAACAATTTTATTTGCAAGTATATTCTGTTGCTAAGTTTGAATCTCTAGGCCAATAAGGAAGACAGGAGAATATCTTGTCATACCCATAACTGCATCTTTTCATAGGTGGTGTGATATACACGGAGCTTTGAGTGAGACCTCACTCTGTAACTTATGTGTATGTCAGAAATCATAAGTGGGAAGCTGCTTGCATGGAAAATAGCCTGGTTTAGAGGCTCTGATTACTCTCTGGCCATATGGAATCTCATGTTTATGAGCTAACCCTGACACAGAAAGGAACATGTATGTTTACACTGCAAACTGCATGGGAGTTTTGCAACCAAGTTAAATTTAGATTGTGTGTATTTTCTTGTCCATCATTGTACCTGAAAGCAGTGTGATACTGGGTATGCCTTACTGACCTGTGATTCCTTAATTTAGTGTCTGATGATTTAGAACATGCTGCCAGATGGGTAGACTAATCTGATTTCATCTATTGGAAATTTGCAGTATAATAATAGTATCACATCATGCCAGACTAAACAACCCTTATTACGGAACTGTTTATTATGAACTGGGGTTTCCTCCATTTGTCTTCCAGAGAACTAAACATTTCCAGTCTTGAAAGATCACTGTCCTTCATTTGCTAGGACCATTCTTTGGGTTGCCAAATTTCTTGGTGAGATTTCTTATGATTCTTTCCTTGAAATTTGAAAGGTGAATACTGTTCCTTACCTGGAATGTGACCATGGTAAAGTCGGTTGGCCATGCACACTTCAGTGGTTTCAATTCCACCATAGGGTATACAGTGGAAAATATTTAGAAGTTAACACGTGAGGTGTTTGATACAACAAAACTTTATTAGCCATACAGGTTCTTAACTTTTACAATCTAAAGCCTCAATACAGATCCGATCCCACGATGAATTCCATTTATCATATATTTTCATGAAGCCAGATATTAGATATTGTGGGAAAAGTGTACGAACCTTATGAATAAAGTGCTTGTGAGCACATACACACACATACACACTCACACACATGCACATGCATTCATGCACAAACATATACACATGCACATGAACACACACACACATACAAACACACACACATGCATATGCGCACACACAAACACACAAAGGGAGAAAAACAAATAGAAAGATATGTAGATAGATAAGATAAACACAGATTAAACAGCTTATGAAATTGTATAGTTCAGGTGTTGGCCTAACAAGATATCTTTATGGATAAAGGTACTTGCTACAAAGTTTACAGGGCAGAATTTCTTTGCTATGATCCACATGGTTGAAGCTATATTTCCTAAACTCTCTTCTGACTATAATGCGTAGAAGAATGTATACCAAATAACCCACCATGTAAATTTAAAATATCTCAAAATGTCATGCTAAAACACCATCAAGGAGTCCTATATACTTCTTTATCATTAATGTTTTCTGACAACTTGCTAGTAAAATGTGTGCTACTTTTTCTACATCCAGGAGCTAGGACATATCTATTCTCAACAAGGTGCAAAACCACCATGGAGAAAATTAAGAGCTCCATGTAATAACTAAAATGCTTCAGTTCTTAATCTGTGGCAAAACTTCCTCTCATGAAGAAACAGCAAGGGGGTTGGGGATTTAGCTCAGCGGTAGAGTGCTTGCCTAGCGAGCGCAAGGCCCTGGGTTCGGTCCCCAGTTCCGAAAAAAAGAAAAAAGAAAAAAAAAAAAAAGAAACAGCAAGAAGTAGGGCCTGATTTAGGCATCATTATTACAAGCAAGTACATATCCCCTACATGACTTCATCACAAATCATTGGCAAGGCAGTTGCTTCATCACTCACAAAACAACTGACACCATAGGGATTCTTAATATTACATTTTTACTTAAATGTGAATGGTCAAAGTTCCCTGAGCAATCCTGGGTTAATTGTATTCCTAGTGATAAGTTCTGACAAAAGATTCAAGGGCATAGTGTCCCTATGTGTTATGGAAAAAGAAACCCACCAGGACCCTCCTATTGTGTCCTTCTTGAAACAGAATTTAGTGTATTATTCCTGATGTTGGCTCTTTGCCCTGTTTGATGCTCTAATGCTACAGAAACCTGTGTGACAGAAACCTGGACACAGGCTCCTGACTTCATGAAAACAGATACTCTATATAGATATTCAGTAAATTCTATGACTCTCTTTTTTTTTTTTTTGATTCTTTGTAGATGGTCCTAATGTTGAAGTAACAGAGATCAATATTGTTCTGCCTCCAGAAAGATAGAATTAAAGCCAGCCCTTTTCCTGAAATTATAATTGGTATAAACTTCAGGATAGATACTATCTCTGCTCCTTTTTTGAACCAAATATTACTTTGCCATTCTTTATAACACTGACAAGGAATCTTCTGTCACTAGCACTGTCCTCATATATATCATATCTCTGGATAATTTTTTTCAGAAATCTAAACAAGAGATAATGACTCTTATGAAAAACTCAGTAATACAGAGGACATGTTCCCTTGTCTACCATCAACAAATTAGCAAAAAGAAGAATGACTATAACTGGACTCCAAAAATTCTTGAATATGTTATAACTTTCTAGGTATTGGCCCTCTGTCAAATAAAGTGTTGGTGAAGATACTTTATAATCTGTAGGGCAAAATTTTGTCCCATTAACTGTGTCCTTTGAATTATAGAAGATTTATAATTTATGAGGCTCCATTTATCAATAGTTGATTTTAGAATCTTAGCCACTTGTGGTCTGTTTGGAAACTGTCTCTTGTATTAATAGAAGGTATGGATATTTCCCACTTTCTCTTGTGTGAAATTCAATATATCAGATTTAATGTTGAAGTTTTTGATTCTCTTGGACTTGTATTTTGTGCCAGTTGATCAGTATAATATACTTACATTCATTTACATATAAACCACAAATAAGAGTAGCACCATGTGTTAAAGGTGTTTCCCTTTTTCCATTATATGGCTTTGGATCTTTATCAAAATTTCCATTTCTACAAATGTGTGTCTTTATTTTTGGGTTTTACTTCAAATTCATTTAGCAATGTGTCTGTTTCTCTACAAATATCATGTTGTTTTTGTCACTACATATCTATAGTACACCTTGAGCTAAGAGATTATGATTTTTCCAAAGTTCTGTTATTAATTAGGATTGTTTTAGCTATACTTAATTTTTTCCATATGAATTTGAGAATTGTAATTAAAAACATTACATAAATAAATTACATACATAAAAATTTGTATGAGGATTGATTTGAATCTGTTGATGCCTTTTGGTGATACAGGCATTTTCCATCTGTAAATCCTACTATGTTTGATATCTTCTGCCATTTCTCTCTTCAGGAACTTAAAGTTATTGTCATGTAAATTTTTTACTTGCTTGGTTACAATCATGCCAAGATATTTGTATATTATCTGGGGCTATTGTAAAGTGTTTTCTTTCCCTAATTTATTTCTCAGCCAATATGTCACTTGTATGAAGAAGGGCAACTGATTTCTTAGTTAATCAGGTAATTGGTCTGGTTTTGTGTCACTGTTTTTATTTTTTTAAGTTAAATACAATTTTTATTAGGTATATTTCTTTACTTACATTTCAAATGTTATTCCCTTTCCTGGTTTCCTGTTCATAAGCCCCCACATCCCTTCCCTCTACCCCATATGAAAATTCCCCCTAACTCTCCCCCCATATTCCCCTGCATTGGGGGTCCAACTTTGGTAGGACCAAAGCTCCCCCTTCCACCTGTGCACCAACAATCTATTCTCTGCTACATATGCATTTGGAGTCCTGGGTCATTCATGTATAGTGTTTCAGTAGTACCTGGAAGCTCTGGTTGGATGGCATTGTTGTCCTTATAGTGCCTCAAGCTCCTTCTAATCGTTCAACCCTTTCTCTAATTCCACCAAAGTGAGTCCTCTTCTCAGTTCAATGATTTGCTGCTAGAATTGACCTCTGTATTGGACATGCTCTGGATGTGTCTCTCAGGAGAGATTTATATTCGGTTCCTTTCAGCATGCACTTCTTAGCTTCATTAATCTTATCTAGTTTTGGTGGCTGTATATATATGGGCCACATGTGTGGCAGGCTCTCAATGGCCGTTCCTTCAGTCGCTGCTCTAAACTTTGCTTTAATATCCCCTCCTATGGATATTTTTCCCCTTTGAAGAAAGAGTGGGAGCATCTGCATTTTGGTCATCCTTCTTCTTGAGCTTCCTGTGGTCTGTGAATTGCATCTTGTGTAGTTCCAGCTTTTGGTTAATATCCACTTATCAGTGAATACATACCAAGTGTGTTTTTCTGTGATTGGGTTACCACAAGGAGGATGATATTTTCTAGTTCATTCCATTTACCTATGAATTTCATGAACTCATTGTTTTTGACAGCTGAGTGGTACTCCATTGTGTAGATGTACCACATTTTTTAATCCATTCCTATGTTGCAGTGCATCTGCGTTATTTCCAGCTTCTGGCTATTATAAATAAGGCTGCTATGAACATAGTAGAGAATGTGTCTTTGTTATATGTTGGAGCATCTTTTGGGTATACGTCCAAGAGAGGTATAGCTGGGTCATCAGGTAGTGCAATATCCAATTTTCTGAGGAACCTCCAGACTGATTTCCAGAATGGCTGTACCAGTTTGAAATCCCACCGACAATGGAGGAGTGTTACTCTTTCTCCACATCCTCCCCAGCATCTGCTGTCACCTGAGATTTTTATCTTAGCCATTCTGACTGGTGTGAGGTGGATTCTGAGAGTTCTATTTATTTGCATTTCCCTGATGACTAAGGATGTTGAACATTTCTTTAGGTGCTTTTTGGCCAATTGATAATCCTCAGGTGAGAATGTTTTGTTTAGCTCTGTACCCCATTTATACTAGGGTTATTTGCCTTCCTGTAGTCTAACTTTGAGAGTTCTTTGAATATTTTGGATATTAGCCCTATATCAGATGTAAGATTGGTAAAGATCTTTTCTAGATCGGTTGGTTGTCAGTTTTTTTTTTTCCTAATGACAGTGTCTTTTGCCTTACAGAAGCTTTGCACTTTTATGAGGTTCCATATATTAATTCTTGATCTTAGAGAAAAAGTCATTGGTGTTTTGCTCAGGAAATTTTCCCCAGTGCCCATGTGTGTGAAGATCTTCCATGATTTTTCATCTCTTAGTTTCAGTGATTTTATGTGGAGGTCTTTAATGGAGATAAAGTGGAGGTAAAAGTCCACTTTTACCTGAACTTTTTCCAAGGAGATAAGAATAGATCGATTTGCATATTTTTACATGTTGTCCTCCAGTTAAACTGTTATTTTTTTTTTAAAACACTATCTTCCCCCCCCCACTGGATGGTTTTAATTCCTTTGTCAATTATCAAGGGGCCATAAGTGTGAGGGTTCAATTCTCACTCTTGAATTCTATTCCACTGAACTCCCTGCCTGTCTCAATACCAAGACAATACAGAGTTAAATCACCATTGCTGTGTAAAAGAGCTTAATGTCACAGACGGAGATTCCCACCACCCCCAAAAAAGGTTTTTATTGTTGAGAATAGTTTTCTCTTTTCTGGGATTCTTTTTATTCTAAATAAATTTGAAAATTGCATTTTCTAAGCATGTGAAGAATTGAGTTGGAATGTTGATTGGAATTGCATTGAATCTTTAGATTGCTTTTGGCAAAATGGCCATTTTTATAATAGTATTCCTGCCAATCTATGATCATGGAGTCTCTTTCAAAGTTCACAGATGTTCTTCAATTTATTTCTTCAGAGACTTGATAGCTTGTTATACAGATCTTTCACTTGCTTGGTTAGATTCTCACTGAGGTATTTTATGCTATTTGTGATTATTGTCAAGGGTGTCATTTCCTTAATTTCTTTCTCAGTCTGATTCTCCTTTGAGTAGAGGAAAGCTACTGATTTGTTTGAATCATGTTTTTTTTATACCATCGCTTTGCTAAAGTTGCTTAGTAGTTTGCTGGTGGAAGTTTGGAGGGAATTTAAATATTCTACCATATCATCTCCAAATAATGATATTTTGAATACTTCCTTTGCAGTATATATTCCTTTACCTTCTTTTTTGTTGTCTAATTACTCTGTCTAGGAATTTGAGTACTGTACTGAATAGGTCCCTGACTTTAGTGGAATTGCTTCAAGTTTCCCTCCATTTAGTTTGATGTTTATTAGGTTTACTGCGAATTTTTGCATTGACATTCATGAAAAAATATTCGCTGAATTTCTCTTTCTTAGTTGGGTCATTTTGTGCTTTTTTAATAAGCATAATGTGGCTTCAGAGAAGGAATTGTATGGTGTTCCTTCTGTTTCTATTTTGTGGAATAATTTGGAGAGTATTAGTATTAGGTATTCTGTGAAGGTCTGATAGAATTCTGTATTAAACCCATCTGCTTCTTGGATTTTTTTTTTTTTTTTTTTGGCTCAGAGGAATTTAATGTCTGCTTCTAATTCTTAAGAATTCATTGAAGTATACAGATTGTTCATCTGATGCTGATTCAACTTTGGTTCCTTGTATCTCTCTAGAAAATTAACCAGTTCATCCTGACTTTCCAGTATTTTCGAGTATAGGGTTTTTAGTAGGATCTGATAATTGTTTTAATTTCCTCATTTTCTATGCTTATGTCTCTATTTTCATTTTGATTTTTTTAATTTTTTAATTTGAATACTAAGGGTTTATCTAAATTCTTTATTTTTCAAAATACCTGCTCCTAGTTTTTTTTGTTGTTGTTTTGTTTTGTTTTTTGATTCTTTATATTGGTTTTTGTTTGTTTGTTTATTGTTTTGTTTTGCTTCCACTTAGTTAATACCCTCCCTGAGTTTGATTATTTCGTGCTGTCTAGTCCTTTTGGTGTATTTGCTACTTTTTCTTCTGAGATTTCTGGCTTACTGTCAAGCTGCTAATATATGATAGGCACTCAGATCTTTCAGTTTTCCTCTTAGCACTGATTTAATTGTTTACACTAAGTTATGCCTTCATTTTCATTAAATTCTAAAAAGTCTTTAACTTTTTTTTCCTTTATTTCTTCCGTGACCAAGTTATCCTTGAGTAAAGCCTAGTTCAACTTCCCTGCATAGGTGGGCCTGCAGTTGTCCTTGTTCTTACTGAAGAGCAGTCTTAGTCTGTAGTGATCTCATAGGATGCATGGGATTATGTCAATCTTGTATATGATGAGGGCTGTTTTTTGACTGATCATATGGTCAGTTTTGTAGAAGGCACCATCTGGGACTGAGAAGAAGATATATTCTTTGTTTCAGGATTAAATGTTCTATAGATATTTGCTAAATCCATTTGGTTTATAACTTCTGTTAGTTTCTCTGTGTCTATGTTCAGTTTCTGTTTCCATGTTGAGAGTGAGGTGTTGAAGTCTCAGACTATTATCCTATGAGATAAAATGTATGCTTCGAGCTTTAGTAAAGTTATTTTGTGAATGTGTGTGCCCTTACATTTGGAGCATACTTATTCAGATTTGAGAGATTTCTTGGTGTATTTTTCCTTTGGTGAATGTGAAGTGTCCTTTATTATATTTCTATCATAAATTTGGTTTGAAAATCTATTTTATTCAATATTAGAATGGCTATTACAGCTTGTTTCCGGGGACCAATTGCTGGGAAACTGTTTTCCAGCCTTTCACTCTGAAGAAGTGTCTGCCTTTGTCATTGAATTTGGCATATTTGATGCAGCAAAATGCTGGATTCTATATATATAAGCAGTCAGTGAATGTCGGTCTTTTTATGCAGAACTGAGTACATTGATGTTTAGTGTTATTACGACCAATGATTGCTTTTTCCTATTATTTTTTGTTAGAGGTCAACTTATGTTTCTGTGGCTATCTTGTTTATCTTCTTTTATGCAATTTCAACTTAGACTATTTTCTTGCTTTGTCTGGGTGCAGTTTCCGTTCTTGTCCTGGAGTTTTCTCTATTATGTTTTGTAGGACTGGATTTATGGAAAGATAGTGGATAAATTTGGTATTGTTGTGGCATATCTTGGTTTTTCCATCTATGGCAATTGAGAGATTTGCCAGATATAGTAGCTTGGGCTGGTATTTTTGTTCTTTTAAGATCAGTTTGTTATATGCCCAGGATCTGCTGGCTTTCATAGTCTCTTTTGATAAGTCTTGTGTAATTCTGATAGGTCTGCATTTTTATGATACTTGATCTTTTTCCTTTAATGCTTTTAATATTTTCTTTGCTTTGTGCATTTTTTGTTTTGACTATTATATAATGGGAGAAATTTCTTTTCTGGTTTACTCTGTTTGGAGTTCTGTATGCTTCTTGTATGTTTAAGGGTGTATCTTTCTTTGGTTTGGGAAGTTTTCTTCTATAATTGTGTTGAAGATATTTACAGGTCCTTCAAAGTGGGAATCTTCACATTCTTTGACACCTATTATCTTTGGGCTCAGTCTTCTCATTGTATCTTAGATTTCCTGCATGTTTTAGGTTTGGACCTCTTTCTGTTTTGCATTTTTGACAGTTGTGTCAATGTTTTCTGTGATATTGTTTGCCCCTGACATTGTTTTCTATCTCTTGTATTCTGTTGGCTGACGCATGCATTTATGACTCCTGATCTCTTACCCAGATTTTCTATTTCCAGGGTGTCTCTCTTTGTGTTTTCTTTTTTGTTTCTATTTCCATTTTTACTTTCTGGATGGTTTTGTTCAATTCTTTCACTGTTTGCTTGTATTTTCCTGTAAATCCTTCAGGGATTTTTGTGTTTCCCCTTTAATCACCTCTACCTCTTTAAATTTTTTTTTGTTTGTTTTTTTCATCTTGAGTATTTCTTATTTACATGTCGACTGTTATTCCCTTTCCCGGTTTCAAGACCAACATCCCCCTAGCCCCTCCCCCTACCTTCAATATGGGTGTTCCCCTCCCTATCCTCCCCCATTATCACCCTCCCCCCAACAATCACTTTCACTGGGGGTTCAGTTGTGGCAGGACCAAGGGATTCCCCTTCCACAGGTGCTTTTACTAGGCTATTCATTGCTACCTATGAGGTTGGAGCCCAGGGTCAGTCCATGTAGTCTTTGGGTAGTGGCTTAGTCCCTGGAAGCTCTGGTTGGTTTGCATTGTTGTTCATATGGGGTCTTGAACCCCTTCAAACTCTTCCAGTCCTTTCTCTGATTCCTTCAATGGGGTCCCGATCTCAGTTCCGTGGTTTGCTGCTGGCATTAGCCTATGTATTTACTGTATTCTGGCTGTGTCTCTCAGGAGAGATCTCTTTCCTGTTCCTGTCGGCATGCACTTCCTTGCTTCATCCATTTTATCTAATTGGGTGGCTGTATATGTATGGGCCACATGTGGAGCAGGCTCTGAATGGGTGTTCCTTCTGTCTCTGTTCTAAACTTTGTCTCCCTATTCACTCCCAAGGGTATTCTTGTTCCCCTTTTAATAAAGGAGTGAAGCATTCACATTTTGGTCATCCTTCTTGAGTTTCATGTGTTCTGTGCATCTAGGGTAATTCGAGCATTTGAGCTAATAGCCACTTATCAATGAGTGCATATCATGTGTGTTTTTCTGTGATTGGGTAACCTCACTCAGGATGATATTTTCCATTCCATTTGCCTATGAATTTCATAAAGTCCTTGTTTTTGATAGCTGAGTAATATTCCATTGTGTGGATGTACCACATTTTCTGTATCCATTCTTCGGTAGAAGGGCATCTGGCTATTCTAAATAAGGCTGCTATAAACATAGTGGAACACGTGTCTTTCTTATATGTTGGAGCATCTTTTGGGTATACACGCAAGAGAGGTATAGCTGGGTCCTAAGGTAGTTCAATGTCCAATTTTCTGAGGAACCTCCAGACTGATTTCCAGAATGGTTGTACCAGTCTGCAATCCCACCAACAATGGAGGAGTGTTCTTCTTTCTCCACATCCTTGCCAGCATCTGCTGTCACCTGAGTTTTTGATCCTAGCCATTCTCACTGGTGTGAGGTGAAATCTCAGGGTTGTTTTGATTTGCATTTCCCTTATGACTAAAGATGTTGAACATGCCTTTAGGTGTTTCTCAGCCATTCAGCATTCCTCAGCTGTGAATTCTTTGTTTAGCTTTGAACCCCATTTTTTAATAGGGTTACTTGTCTCCCTGCAGTCAGCACTTCTTTTCAAGTAAGCATTATTTTGCTACCCTTAAGCACATGAATTTTTTCTTTTTTCTTTTTTTTTTTATTAAATTGGGCATTTTTTATTTATATTTCAAATGTTACTCCCTTCCCCAGATTCCTGACCATCAGCTTCCTAACCCCTCACACTCTACTTCTATATGGGTATTCCCCTCCCCATACTCTCCCTCTTTCCCCCCCAAAAAATCCTCTACACTGGGTGGTCAACCTTTGCAGGACTAAGGACTTCTCTTCCACTGGTGCCTAACAAGGTTATTCACTGTAACCTATACAGTCAAGGATAGAAATTATAAAATACACAACAAAAACCTAGGAATGAATGCTACAAAAGTAAATTTAAACCTAATAAATAAGCAAAATGTCTTTTACGTGTTTTAATACAGCAACTATCTTTTTTATTGTATTTATTGGTTCTGGGTATGTTCACATGCAATGACAATTGTGCTTAAGTCAGGAAACACCTTGTGGAATTTAGTTCTCTCTATTTTATAGGTTGTGAAGACTAAACTTAGATATCAATGCTCAGTAAAAAGCATTTACATGTTGTGTCATTTCACTTTTCCTCAGATCATTTATTTGTATAATTGAAAAAGTCAAGCTAAAGCCTGTTATTTAATATTTTTCCCACTCCATTTCAATTTCTACTTCAATTCTGACTGATAAGTCCAACTGGGATCTAATTACCTGTATGAGCCAGATACCTATTTTTCTCAAAAATCATAATGCAATGTTTTCTATTCTAGAAAGTATACTTTTGGGGAACATTATTCTGGGATTTTTAATCCCTTATCATTAACATGCATAGTTTTCTCTAATTGACTATGTTGTAATTTTTAGGATATATATATATATATATATATATATATTCAACATTAATATGACCAGAGAAACTTGTCTGAGTGATACCGATAATTTATGGACACAATGAATTTTTGAATAATATATATAATATGAATAATAATATATATTACATAATATAATATATGAATAATATATATACATATATACATATGAATATATATAACTGAAAATAAGTTCTGCATATTTTTTCAAAAGAAATGTTTAAATATATACACTAGATCAGGCCTACACATTGCAGTTTTAGCCTTGTCCAACACTAATTTTTTTCTTATTAGGTCGGCTGAAAAGAAATAAACGGAAGCATAAATCATCTCTTGACTCCAACTGTATGTAGATTCAATGGCATATCTTGCTTTTAAACATGATTGCTCATTTGTTTCATAAAGTACATATCTAATTTGCTCTATTTATATTAGAAATCTGTTCCACATTGTATATATGTATTCATTCTTAACTTCCTTCTGTTAACATTATATTAAGAATAAATCATTTATATACATTATTACAAAAGCTAATATCACAGAGTTTCTTCCATAATCAAATTCCGTAATGCATAAATATCAGAATCCTTCCCAGATTTTGGCTATTAACAAATAGTCTTTGACATATTATTTCTATAAACATCTTTGGATATTATCCATTGGAGTTTCTTCAAGAAGTTGTCTGACTTTTAATAAAGGGAAATATAGTAAAATTGTTAATAACTATGGTTCACTAATCATGTCAGTATTTTTTTCATTCTATATTCGTTTAAATTGTAAAATGTTTTGATTAGATAAGTCATAGCAAAAGAGGACATACTTGACTAAACACAGAAAAAAAGAGCAAATGAAACTAACGCCAAACTTTAATATTTGTGCCAATATCAGAAATGGGAAATGATATTTTACTGTATTGTTAATTTAATGAGTCCAAACATGATTTGTTATTTGTAGAGAGCTGCGACGTGCCGCGCCTCAAAGATAGCGCTGGTTTCTGCCTTCCACCCTCCCAATGGTGAGCGCTCCTTGCAGTAAACAAGTCCTTATTTGGCTATGTCTGCCTGGCCCGCTAGCTTCCACATAGTGACAGCCTATCTACATGACCCACGTGGCTTGCTAGGACTGGCCAGTGCTAGTTATTTAAGTGTGGTGCAGGGCGTTCCCCGGGAAGAGAAGGAGAGAGAGAGTCAGGAGAGAGAGAGTCAGAAGAGAGAGAGTCAGAAGAGAGAGAGTCAGAGTCAGAGAGAGAGAGAGAGAGAGAGAGAGAGAGAGAGAGACAGTCAGGAGAGTCAGAGGGAGAGAGAGTCAGAAGAGAGAGAATCAGAGGAGAGAGAGTCAGAAGAGATAGAGGTCAGAAGATTGTATCAAGGTTCCTGAGTAAAATTGCTTGAAGAAGATCTCCTCTGGTCGTGTCTTCATGCTGGTCGAGGTTGGGCGAGGCAGTTATTTAATATTATTTTCCTGAATATGTTTCATATTTACATCTCAAATGTTACTTCCTTTCCTCCTACTTCCATAACCCCTCCCCCAGCTTCCATTCTTACCAACACATTTCAAACTCAATTCTCTGGCATTACCCTACACTGGGGAAACCAGCCTTAATAGGATCAAGGGCTTTTCCTTCCAATGAGGCTGGACAGTGCAATCCTCTGCCACATATGTGGCTGGTGTCATGGTGCCCTCAGTGTGCATGCATTGTTCAGTATTTAATACCTGGGAGTTCTGTTGTGGTCTGATTGGTTGATATTGTTGTTCTTCTTAGGTTGTTGCACGCCCCTTCAGCTCTTTCTGTATTTTCTATAACAACTCTACTGGTGTCCCCTTGTTTCAATCCAATGTTTATCTTTAAGCGTCCTCATCTGTATCTCTAGGGCTCTGGCGGAGCCTCTAAGGAGACCCCCATATCTGTCTCCTGCCAGCAAGTACGTTTTGACATTAGCAATAGTGACTGGGTTTGATGGCTGCATATGGGATGGATCCTCACGTAGGGTAGTTTATGGTTGACCTGTTCTTCAGCTGCTGCACCATTCTCTTTCCTTCCATTTCCTCCCATGAATATTTTGTTTTCCCATCTAAGGATGATTCGACATTATGGACTCCCTTGTGCTTGAGCTTCATATGACCTGTGAATTATTTCTTATGTATTCCAAACATTAGGGCTGACATCTACTTATCAGTGAATGTATTCTTTTTGTGACTGAGTTACCTCACACAGAATGCTATTTTCTAGTGTCATCCTAAGAATTTCATGTAGTCAATATTTTTCATACCTTTGTAGTACTCCAGTGTGAAAATGTCCCACATTTTCTTTATCAATTCCTCTGTTGAGAGACATTTGGGTCCTTTCCAGATTCTGGCTATTATAAAAAAAAAAAAAAGGCTGCTGTAAACATAGTGGAACATGTGATCTTGTTATATATTGGAACAACTTTTGTGTATATGCCAAGAAGTGGTATTGTGAGTCCTCAGTTAATTCTATATCCATATCCACAAATATATGTAAATCTTAGCAATTCAGACTGTTGTGAGGTGTGAGGTGAAATCTCAGAATTAATGGCTAAGGACATTGAAATTTCTCAATTGAGAAATTTTTGTTTAGCTCTGTATCCCATTTTTGAAAGGATTATTTGATTCTCTGGAGTCTAACTCCTTGAGTCTTTTTATATACTGATTTTAGCCCTTTATCAGATGTAGGACTGGTACAGATCTTTTCCCAAGCTGTTGGTTGCCCTTTTGTCCTAAATACAGAACGTTTGTGATTTTATGTGGTCCCATTTGTCTATTCTTGATAATATAGCATAAACCATTGCTGTTCTGTTCATGAAAATTTCCTCAGTGCCCATGTGTTCAAGAATCTTTCCCACTTTTTATTCTATTAGTTTAAGGATTTATGGTTTTATACGGATGTCCTTGATCTCCTTTGACTTAAACTTTTTACAGGGTGATAAGATTGATTGATTTCCATTCTTCTATAATCTAACCTCCAGTTGATCCAGCACCATTTGTTGAAAATGCTATCTTTTTTTCAGTGGATGGTTAAAGATACTCTATCAAAGATCAAGTGGCCATAGCTGCTGTGACTTCATTTCTGGATCTTCAATTCTATTCCACTGGTCTATCTGCCTGTCTCTGTACCAATACCATACAGTTTTTATCACTACTGTTCTGTAATAGTGTTTGAGATAAGGGATGGTGATTCCCCTAGAAGTTCTTTTATTGGTGAGGATACTTTTGTATATCCTTTGTAAATTCCAAATGAACTTACAAATTTCTCTTTCCAATTCTATGAAGAATTGAGTTGGAATGTTGATGGGGATTGCATTGAATATGTAGATTGTTTTGGCAAAATGGTCATTTTTACAATATTATTCCTGCCAATCCATGAGCATGGAATGTCTTTCCATTTTCTGAGATTGCCCTCAATTTCTTTCTTCAGAGGCTTGACGTTCTTGTCATACAGATCTTTCAATTGCTTGGTTAGAGTCACTTTTGAGGTCTTCCTTTATAATTTGTGACTATTGTTAAGAGTATCATTTCCCTAATTTCTTTCTCAACCTGTTTATCCTTGAAGTAGAGGAAGGCTACTGATTTGTTTAAGTTACTTTTAGGTCTTGCCACTTTAATGAACTTGTTTATCAGCAGAAGGATTTCTGTAGTGGAATTTTTGGGGTCACTAAGATATGCTATCACATCATTTACAAATAATGATGTTTTGACTTCTTCCTTCCAAATTTTCCCCTTTGACCTCCTTTTGTTGCCTAAATTCTCTTCTAAAATTTTGAGTACTATAATGAATAAGTAAGTAGAGAATGGGCAACCTTGTCTAATTCCCGAATTTAGTGGGATTGCTTCAAGTTTCTCTCCATTTATTTTGATTTTGGCTACTGGTTTGCTATATATTATTTTTACTATGTTTATGTATAGGTCTCAAGTTCCTGGTTTTTCCAAGACTTTTAACATGAAGGGGTATTGAATTTTGTTCAAATGATTTATCAACATCTAATGATTTGATTATTTTTTCCTATGAATTTGTTTATAAAATTGATTCTTCTACATGCTGACCTCTAGTTGATCCATCATCATTTCTTGAAAATGCGATCTTTTTTCAGTTTTTGGTTTTATCTCCTTTGTCAAAGATCAAGTGACCATAGGTGTCTTTGTCCATACCTGTGTCCTTAGGCTAGGATAGCTGGTAAAACTTTCAATAACCATTGATTGAGAAACCAAGATAATCCATGATAAAGCCAAATTTACACAATATTTTTCCACAAATCTTGCCCTACAAAGGATAGTAGATGAGAAGCTCCAACACAAGGAAGGAAACTACACCCTAGAAAAAAATTAAATTTCTTTCAGTTAACCCAAAATATGATAGCCACACAAACCTAATTCCATTTCTAATAACAAAAATAACAGGAAGCAAGATGAATGTTCTTTAATATCTCTTACCATCAATGGAGTCATTCCAAATAAAAAGGCATAAACTTACAGACTGGATACGTAAAGAGGACTCAGGATTTTGCTGCATACAGTAAATAAACCTCAGTGACAAAGACAGACACTACCTTGGGATAAAGGCTGGGAAAAATTTTAAAGCAAATGGTCCGAAGAAACAAGCTAGAGGGGTTGGGGATTTAGCTCAGTGGTAGAGCGCTTGCCTAGGAAGCGCAAGGCCCTGGGTTCGGGTCCCCAGCTCGAAAAAAAAAAAAAAAAAAAAAAACCAAACCAAAAAAAAAAAAAAACCATGCTAGAGTAACCTTTATAATATTGAATAAAATTTGCTTTCCACAAAAGGTTTTCAAAAACAATAAGGAAGAAAACCATACTTGCCAAAGGGAGTGGGGAGAATCTACTAAGTTGAACTATCAATTTTGAACAACTGTGTTTCAAATGCAAGGGCACCCAAATTTTTTTTTTAAATAGATAATATTTTTTTATTAACTTGAGTATTTCTTATTTACATTTCGAGTGTTATTCCCTTTCCCAGTTTCCGGGTCAACATCCCCCTAACCCCGGCACCCAAATGTCACTAAAGAGCAAAGCATATATTGCACCACACATGATAATATTGGAGGCTTCAACATCCCACTCTCATAAGTGCACAGATCATGAAAACTGAAAGTAAATAGACACAGTAAAAGTTACAGAAGTTATTACCCAAATAGATATAACATATTTATCGAACATTTCAACCTAAAACAAAGTAATATACCTTCTTCAGACCTCAAGGTAACTTCTCCAAACTTGACCATAGACTCAATCACAGAATAGGCTTCAAAAATACCAGAATATTGAAATAATCCGATGTATCCCATTAGATTATCATGGACTAAGGCTGGTCTTCAATATTTTATTATTTTTGTATTTGTCTATATTATCGTTGTTTTATTTATGTGGTATTTCTAAAACATCTTCTTTCTTAATAGTTTGGCACTATGCAATCCAGGGTGGGTTATACCTAGTGGTAATCCTGCCATGTACACTCCATAGTAGAAAGAGTGGAGAGCTCCATTCCGATCCTGGTTTGTATACTACATATTAAATGTACTCTTTGGGCACACAGTACATTTAATGTTTATTTCCTTTTTGCTTTAATATATATTTGTATTATCTAATCTTACACGTTTTTAGTTTGATAATGAGATTTTTAATTTAGTAGTTTCTAAATGGATCCTTTGATCCCATTTTGTTATATTGTATTTCTCTTTTAAATGCATTTTTCTTTGTAAATGTTTTCCCTCTTTAAGTATGGTTGCCTTTTATTGGAATTTTATTATTGCTTACCAATGGGAAAATGCAATTTTTTCATATCAGCAGCCATATTGGTAGGGGGAACACAAGAGTTAATTGGCTATTTGTATAGGATGGATTACTTCTTAAAAATAAGGACAGTGATGGATTTCATACCACCAAACCTCAATGATCCCAGTATGCAATAATGTCAGTTAGTGGCTTGTGGGACTGTGCTGGTGGGAAACAATTTAGAGAAGAGTAAAATCACAAGCCACAGAAAATTTTAAATACCCCATTCTCCCATAATCTAACACACAGATACATAATATGAGTACATGGTGGTCAATAAAATTAGGTGAAGAGAAATTATAGAAGTTTGTTGTTACAAGAAAGTTAGGGAAAAGGAAGGATTCCAAACCACTGTCAACAAATGGAGAACATTTGTTCCCAAAAAAGTGTTTTTTCCCCCTTAAGGAAAAAAATAGCTGGTCTGAACCCACCTTTTTATCTACACAGAGTGGGGAGCTATGACCCTAATGGAAATGATGGAGACAGAAAACAAAAACAATAACAAAAAAGTGAATTAATATAAGCATACCACTACCCCATCTTTATGTTCTAACCAGAAGGGGAAAGAAAAATAAAGTCCCACTTGAGCTCCCTACCTGAAGACAAGGGTGAAAGGCCTTTCTCCCTTTTTTGTTTTCCAAGTATGTTACATAAGCACGAATCTCAGACTCCATTTTTTTCGAGGATCCATTAAAGGTTTTTAAAGGACTCAGGTAGTAAAAGATCATTTAGAATTGTTTTTAGTTCTTGCCAAGGTTTTATTAATGTTATCAAACTTATTGGACTAAAGACCCATACTGTAACTAGGCCCTGCTCTCATCTGTAAAACTATGACAATGCAATAACAGATATTCTCAAGGCATAAGCATTATAGTACTGTACTATTGAATACAGTTGTCCAAATTAGTTCAAACAGCTCTTTTCTAACCCACAACAGGGTTAGAAAAATGAAGCAGAATCAACTTTCCTTTGTATTTACCAGCATTCATGACTCTGCAATATGTCCTAAGAGGCAGTATCAAAATAGTAATGGGAAGAAACGACTCATGACAAGTCAAGGAAATATACTAGCATGGCAGACTTACGTAAGAGAAAAAAACGTAGGCATGAAAATTTAAAAATAGCATTTTTTCCCTATTTTTACATTCAAATCCAAACAGTGATCGAGGGGTGATGGTCCTCTAAGGCTTCCATAACAACAAGTAAAACAAAACCAATATAAACATTTAAAAGTTAGAAAAAAAAGGAACAAAAAACAAAAAAAGACACAAAGAAAAAGAAACACACAAACAAACAAACAAAAAAAGAACACTTATGTAGGGTTCAGAGCACAAGCATAGAAAATGAGTGAAAACTGGTCAAGATAAAACCTAATTTGGAAAGGAGTGCATGTAATCAGGAGCTGCACTAGATAGGCATGGAACAGGGACAGGAACATGGCCAGGCCAGAAAGATCAGGAAGGATCCTTTCCTGAGCCACAGGATGAGGTAAGAAAACAGTTCATATGAAGCAGCACCTTTCTTTTCTGCTCACCTCAGGACTCCTGTCCTCCATAAACCCCCATTTATGGACTAAATTAGAAAAGTTTTGGGACGCTGCTCACTTCTCATTTACTTCTAACCCTGCCCCCCAAATCTGCAAGGATGTCCTGAGGACCAAGTGACAAACTGTCCTTTGTGAGGGCAGAGAAGGTAGAGACTGACTTATTCAATATAGCAGAAGTTTGTATATTTTATATGTAATAAATATGTATTATAATATGTAATTTATATTTTATATATATCATTGTCTATGCAATGCCATCTAAGTCATTGAATTGTAATATATTGATAGACTCACACAATTATTTCATGTTGGTCTAATAAAACATGGAATGCATATTTACTAAAACAGGTAACACTGAAACATGTCATAAATAATAAGTCTGCATTAATGTAACAGTATCCATATTGTGGAATCGATTAGGAAAGAATAAAATGTATTATGACTTTTCTTTTATAAAAATTACATTAGAGTAATTTAAGAAGTGATAATGCAATGATACCAGGAAAACAAGGTCTATCTCTTATACCATTACTCATTTTCATTATTCTTAGCTACACCTAGTTCAAATCACTTTCCAGCTCAATCTTCATTTTGAATGAAAAGATTTATCCTGAAATGTGGCTGTGTAATCTTCTCTTCCTAGCATTGGCTTTCATTATGGGAATAATAGATTATTCTTGATGCACAGGAGATGTTTTCAATTCTTTATTTCACTCTTCTTACATACCATATATCTAGTAAACATTGCAATGAGTTTCATTTGAGAGAAGGTAAAAATAGTTGAACTTATATATAAGGTTTAAATCTATGTTTGCATTATTTAGAAAATATCAGGTATCCACATTCTGTTAATAATTGCTCCTCTCATATGATAAACAAAAAATGAAATTTTACTATAATCAAAATAATTCTCTATAATATTAATATCTTGAGATATGAAAGAATACTAAGATAATGTGGAATATTAAATAAGCTGAGCAGAATAGTGATTTTTTTAAGCATAACCAAAATCAATGAGATGTTTCTTGAACATAATATAGAAAAAAATGGAAAAATATGGCAGAAGGGGATAATTTTATAGAATGTACACATAACTTCCAATCCACTGTTTTCTTTCAAGTAGCAAGAGTTCAATTGAAGTACTTGTCCTCAGTTTTTCACACTCTTTCTGACTCTACACCCAAAGCTATATCCTATAAATTTCAGGATTGTTAAATAAAAGACCAAGAATTGTACACGTGTCAATCACTTTCTTCCGTTCCTTATCTGTGTTTTATTCTTTTCCCAATAGCTCTGTTTTTTTTTAAATCATTAAGATTTTCTGTCTTATTTGATAAAAATTTTTCTAAAAGCATGTACTATTCATAGTTGTACAATGCTGCACATGTATGTAATAGTACTGAATATATAGCTAAATTATATGGATGAATAATTTTTGCATGCTTATCATACCATACTAAAGTACAAAAGATAAATAAATAGACGAGCTAGATATTTATTATAAATTTTTACTATTCTAGATCTTGTAACTGTCCCTTAGAATTATATAAAATCTGAGCAAATCACTTCTTTCTGTAAATTCAATTTCATGAGCTATTAAAATTGTAATCAAACAACCATGTCAGCTCCCATAAAGTTGGATTAAATTAAAATTGCCATCTAAAATGCTTGAAGTGTGTAAGCAGGCAGATGATCTGTCTACATATACTTAACAACCATGTAGTATAAGCATAGTTTTGCTATTAATGAAATGAGAACTGTCAGATATAACTTGAAAAAAATACACCTGTTAAATAACTAATTTTTTCTATATAACAGCAATGATATCATAGTCTGAGTATATGCTTAAATCACCAAATCTTGAACAGTAAGTAGGAATTTCTAGTGAGTTAGAGGTTCTATCAAGCATCTTCAAATAAATGGATCTAAAATAAATTTCTCTACATTTCTCCTAAATGCACTTTTCAAGAAATATTCTGTGTCATTGTAAATAACTCCAATATATTTTCAGTTGCTCAAAACAAGACATTGCCTTTCTTTACTTCCTGCTCACCCCACACTCATCCTACTGCCAAACACTTCCCATTTCCAACACACCTTTCCATTATCTGATATGACTCTTTTTCATTATCATTGCCACTATGGCCAGATAGACTTCCAAATCTTGCTTCTATTGATTCTCTGTATTTCATTCTATATAAGAAACAAGAATCCCTTAACCTATACATGGTGAGTTAAACAACCTTATTTTAAACTGTCCAATGATATCCCAGGATTTTCAGTAAATAAAAATACATATCCCTTATATTGTTTCTATATGCCCATATGTGATATTAGCCTAAGCTTTAGCTTTATTTGGACCTCTCTTCCTTTATTTAAACTGTACACACTAATCTCATATTTACTTGTTGGATATGTCAAGCTCTTTGTCCTTTTATAGACCTTGTATATATTGTGATTTTGTCTGTAATATATTGAAATTATTTTTCATCCAATTTTAGCATAAATCTCACTTCCTTAGTCAATCTCTTTCATGACCATACTTCTAAAGTAGATTGTTCAATTACTTGCATTCTATCAACACCAACACACTGATCTATGCATTCATTTTTTTTATTTTCTTATACTACAATGTAATTTTTATAAAAGAAAAGTCAGAATATTTTTATTTATTCCTAATCTATACTACAATATGGATCTGGTTACATTAATGGAGATTTATTATTTATAACATGATTCATTAAGTTGTAAAGATAAATGTTATGTGATTACTTGTTTTGGTAAATATGCATTCCATGTTTGATTAGACCAATAATATTGTGAGTCCACCAATGTATTATAATTCAATGACTTAGATAACATTGCCTAGACATTTTAATTTCTCACAAATATTCAACTTCTTACTCAACAGCAGTATTTGGTGGCTAAGCTATTATCTTACCTGGGTAACCATTTGCCATGAAAGCATGAGATATTTTAAGTTTGATCAAAGCACTGATGTAAAGATGCTTTACATCAGTGGTCTTTCATTTGTGGTCCCGTCTCTAAAGAGAAAGACATGAGGATTCCTAGGGGCTCACTGGCCATAGAGTGAAATTACATTTGTGAGCTGTGCCAGTGAAAGATAAAAACAAAGAGGGTTGATAGCTGTGGGGCTAGAAGTGACCCTATACAACAGCTCTTGGTGTAGAAGATCCTTCAGAGAGCTAGTCGCCCAGGAGTGCTGACCCACAGGCTTCCAGGAGTGTCAAACGACTGTCATTTTCAGGAAATGGTGCTGGTTCAATGGAGGTCAGCATGTAGAAGAATGCAGATTGATCCATGCTTATCACCCTGTACAAAGGTTAAGTCCAAGTGGATCAAGGAACTGTGCATCAAACAAGATACACTCAAACTAATAGAAGAAAAACTAGGGCAGCATCTCGAACACATGGGCACTGGCAAAAATTTCCTGAACAAAACACCAGTGGCTTATGCTCTAAGATCAAGAATCGACAAATGGGATCTCATAAAACTACAAAGCTTCTGTAAGGCAAAGGACACTGTTGTTAGGACAAAACGGCAACCAACAGATTGGGAAAAGATCTTTCCAATCCTACAACAGATAGAGGGCTTATATCCAAAATATACAAAGAACTCAAGAAGTTAGACTGCAGGGAGACAAGTAACCCTATTAAAAATGGGGTTCAGAGCTAAACAAAGAATTCACAGCTGAGGAATGCTGAATGGCTGAGAAACACCTAAAGGCATGTTCAACATCTTTAGTCATAAGGGAAATGCAAATCAAAACAACCCTGAGATTTTACCTCACACCAGTGAAAATGGCTAAGATCAAAAACTCAGGGGGCAGCAAATGCTGGCAAGGATGTGGAGAAAGAGGAACACTCCTCCATTGTTGGCGGGATTGCAGACATTCTGGAAATCAGTCTGGAGGTTCCTCAGAAAATTGGACATTGAATTATCTGAGGATCCAGCTATACCTCTCTTGGGCATATACCCAAAAGATGCCTCAACATATAACAAAGACACGTGCTCCACTATGTTTATAGCAGCCTTATTTAGAATAGCCAGACTGGAAGGAACCCAGATGCCCTTCTACAGAGGAATGGATACAGAAAATGTGGTACATCCACACAATGGAATATTACTCAGCTATCAAAAACAAGGACTTTATGAAATTCATAGGCAAATGGATGGAACTGGAAAATATCATCCTGCGTGAGGTTACCCAATCACAGAAAAACACACATGGTATATACTCATTGATAAGTGGCTATTAGCCCAAATGCTTGAATTACCCTAGATGCATAGAACACATGAAACTCAAGAAGGATGACCAAAATGCGAATGCTTCACTCCTTCTTTAAAAGGGGAACAAGAATACCCTTGGGAGTGAATCGGGAAGCCAAGTTTAGAACAGAGACAGAAGGAACACCCATTCTGAGCCTGCCCCACATGTGGCTCATACATATACAGCCACCCAATTAGATAAGATAGATGAAGCAAAGAAGTGCAGGCTGACAGGAACCGGATGTAGATCTCTCCTGAGAGACACAGCCGGAATACAGCAAATACATAGGCAAATGACAGCAGCAAACCACCCGGACCCCTTTTGAAGGAATCAGAGAAAGAACTGGAAGAGCTTGAAGGGGCTTGAGACCCCATATGAACAACAACACCAACCAACCAGAGCTTCCAGGGACTAAGCCACTACCCAAAGACATGGACTGACCCTGGGCTCCAACCTCATAGGTAGCAATGAATAGCCTAGTAAGAGCACCAGTGGAAGGGGAAGCCCTTGGCCCTGCCAAGACTGAACCCCTAGTAAACGTGATTGCTGCGGGGGAGGGTGGTAATGGAGGGGACGAATGGAAGGGGAACACCCATGCAGAAGGGGAGGGGGATGGGTTAGGGGGATGTTAACCCGGAAACCGGGAAGGGGAATAACAATCGAAATGTAAATAAGAAATACTCAAGTTAATAAAGATGGAAAAGAAAAAAAAAAAAAAAGAATTGTGTCCCTCCCATCTGTTGTGACCAGAAACTTTCCGATGTTTGCCACATTACTTTTCTGTCTTTCTTTCTTCCTTTCTTTTATTGGATTTTTTTTTCATTTAACCTTTAAATATTACTTTCCCCACCATCCCCAATCCGGAAACATTGTATCTCCCCTTCTCCTATTACAATCCTCCTTCACCCACCCACTCCTTCTCACCTCCACGCCCTGACATTCCTCTACACTTGGACATCAAGTCTTCACTGGAGGAAGGGTCTTTTTCCAATTGATGCTTCAGTCTCCAGTTGTCAGGATGGCCGAGCGGTCTAAGGCGCTGCGTTCAGGTCACAGTCTCCCCTGGAGGCGTGGGTTCGAATCCCACTTCTGACAAATCCAATTGATGCTTCACAAGGCCTTCTGTTACAAATATGGCTAGAACCACTTGTTCATCCCTGTGTTCTCCTGGGATAGTATTTTAGTCTCTGGAGGCTCTGATTTGTCTGTTTGGCTTATATTGTTGTTGACAATAGTGCCTTAATACTCACTACTTACCTGCAGTCCTCAGCACAGATTTTGGTGATTTAGCAGGTGCTACCAGATGGGTAAATTAATCTGGCTTCTTGCTGTAGCACTTATAGAGAATTGTATCAGATCATGTTATGATAAACGGGCCTTAGTAAAGTGTATGAACTGAGTTCTTCTCCATTTCTCTTTCAGAGAAATAAACAGTTTTAATCCCAAGAACTCTGTCTTCCATTCTGAAGATGTGTTATTTGGCTGCCTCAAATTGGCAGCTGATTGTTCTCATTCAGTCTTTCCTGGAACTTTGGAAGATAAAGAGTGTATCTGACCAAGAATGTGGCGCAGTGTTAGATTCATTGCCTGCCATGCACAAGGTACTCGTGTCAATCGAAGGATAGGGCTTACAGAAAAAGAAAATAAAATGTAAATAATGTGTGGAGGAATTTCTTACAATAAAAGACAAGTTTCAATACAGGCTTTTAATTCATACAACTTACAGCTTCAACCGAGCTCTCCCCATGACCTTCATTTACTATGTATTTATACAATGCCAAGAATTAGACTTTTTGGGGGACATCATGAATAAATCATACACACACACACACACACACACACACACACACACACACACACGGTCAGGAGTGGTAAGAGAGACAGAGAGAGAGAGAGACAGAGAGAGAAACAGAGAGAGACAGAGAGAGAGACAGAGAGAGAGACAGAGAGAGCTAAATATTAACAGCTTATGAAATTATGCTGTAGAGATGATGGTCTGGCAGAAGAGGTCCATAGTTAAAGGTAATTTCTGCAAAGAGAACAATGCAGATGACAGTTTTTTGACTATGATTCACATGGTACAGAGAACCAATGCATCATAAACTAACAGCTCATCATAGTGTGTTCATGTATGTTTACCAGAGAGCCCACTATAAATTTTAAAACTGACACAGAAAGTTATGGTAAAAAAAAATTGTCAAGATGACCTGCAGTTCTCTGTTACTGATATCCCATGACAACATGCTAGTAAACCCTGACACATGGAATAATTTCTCTACATCCAGAAAACTAGCCATGTGTCTTCTCTAGAAGGACATGATATGCAAGAATATGTGCTCCAGGTATTAACTAATATGCTGAAGTTCCTAAGGAGATAAGGAACTTCTACTCATGAGGAAGCACAGAGAAGCAGGGCCTGGTTTAGAGTTCACTATTGAAAACAATGGCCTATCATTTTCCTGACTGAATCACAAACTAAGTGTGTATGTTTTTACTGCATTTCTGACACCACAACAAACTCAATTGGGATTCTGTGCTTACCCCTTTCAAATATACTATGCAAGGTAAAAGTTCATTGAGATGCCTGTCCATGATCCAGATATCCTACAAGCAACCCTTCATTAATTTGTTTTTTTTTTTTTTACCAGTGCCAACTATTGGCAAGAGATTAAAAGGCAACGAGTTTCAAGGTTTTAGAGACCAAGAAACCCACAAGACACCTTTAGATGTTTCCTTCTTGCAACATAAATCTGTGAATCATTCCTGACCTTGGTCCCTTAATATCTGAGCTCTAAAATTCACTCTTGATATGTGCAAGAATTCAGTCCATATGCCCCCGGCTTCAGAGAAATAATACCTGCAAAGAGATATTCAACAGAAACCAAAATTCTCTTTCGTTTTGAAATGATGTAAACACTTAGCCTTGAAATTGCAAGCATGCACATCCTTCCTCTTCCACAATGATAGAATTAAAGGGAACACTTCCTCTTGAGTTTCCAATTGTTATAAACATAAGGGTGGGAATAGTCTCTACTCCATTTTGAACAAAACACTACTTTGTCAGTGTTTATAACATTCGCATGTCATTTTCTTTCTATAATCCTGATCTCAAATATCTCAGAGCACTGAAAATTTTAATAGAGGGATAGACAAGGAAATTGGTAATAACCCTTGCGAATAGCTCAGAAACAGAGAAGAGCATTACAGTATGGTCACCATCATTTCTCTACTGTAGACGAAGGACTCATCTCTGAAACTCAGCAGCTCCATAATAAACACAACTCTGGCAATGAGCAAATCAAAAAGTTACCTTTTTCTGAGCACCAAGATTATGACCATCAATATTCTGATCACAAGTGTTGACACCTACACTATGGGTAGCTATGTGCTCTACTTGTCCAGGACTTTGAAGTCTTCTGAGGGAAAAGATAAACACAAAACCATGGACAGTTTATACCTAGTGGTGTCTCAAAAGATAGAACTTTGAAAAGCCAAGTTATGAGAAAAATTAGGTTTTGAATGTTGAGTCATCACAAAATGTTAACAGTCTTAAGTTTTGCTTCTTTGTTTGTCTGTTTGTTGATACTATTTTTTATTTGTCTTCTTTCTGATGCCCTCTCCAAGTTTCACCACTCAAAATTCCTCAAACTATTCCTCATCCCCTATGCCTCTGAGAGGGTACCACCAATAAAAATCCTCCCCCTTCCCTTGGTCCTCAATTCTCTCAAGTTTTATACATTAAATCTTAATTAAGCTTACTTTTGTAATACTGATTCGCTAGGAAATATATTTTAGCTGAATGTCAGATAAACTTTCTGAGAGAAGTGTCTCATATGAGGTTCAGATCCTGGTAGAAAGACTCCAACCACAGGGCGAAATGAAGTGGCATCTCTCCAGATGTGTACAGCAAAATATGACTCTTCATGCTTGCTTACATAATGTAGAGTTTGTGTACAGTGTGAATACTCTATGCTAAGAGCTGTATACAAGGTTTATTTTTTAATAAAATACAGCAATTTAAGAAGCTGGGCATCTAAAAAAGAAAATGCATGAAATAAATGCTCTATTAATGAATAAGAATAAATACATGAAAAAATTCAGTTACCAAAATTTATAATATTAATTAAAATGTCCAAAACAATGTAGATCACAGTACATTTCCACAATCACTAAGGCATATGTCTATTCAGATATTTACATTATTTCAGGGTTCCCTGCCTTATGTTCTTCTTAAAGGAAGAAATTTTCATTTTTTGGGCAGATGCATGCAAGACCTTACCATATCTAGACAATATCCATGGCATCAGTAAGACTTCCTTGAGTAATTGGGGAGTCTGTTGCTACCTCCTAAGAGGACTCAGCATTGCTGTTCATCTTGCTTAGTGCCCTTCCCAAGTCCCTAACTTTCTTCATAGGATCTGAAGCTGTATGCACACCTGCCTGTAAGACATACCTAGGCTACTGTCCTGGATTCCAACAGTTTACATATACCAGATTTTCCTGTGATATACTCTTACAAAGATGTTCCTCTTTATTTATTTGTTCTGCTGTGTTACGGTATACTGGACTTACTAAGGTAGAAGTGCTGGGTTCTGTTGTTGGCAAGTGAAATTGCTTTCTGTTGCTTATGTTCTTAAGTTTGACTAGTCAAAAGGTTTTCTCTAATGATATCTGACCTCCCTGTATCTGATTGAAGACTACCATTCCTGTGAGCTTGTGGTGACCCTATGAACCTGTGAGGCTGTGGAGGCAAGCTGCAGCAGGGGTCTGGGCTGGGTGTGATTGGGTCATATACGGGAGATTGCTCCTGGCACAGTTGGAAACCAGAAGGCATATAGGGCTCCCTCTAAGTCTAGAATCTGTGTTCATTAGTCGAAGAGTTCCTGTAATGCTAGGTATTAGAATGAGGTTTGGGGTCTCACCCATGAAGCAAGATGTGTCAGAGAACCTGGGAAGTCAGGATGTAATTGGCATATGGTGTGTATGTGTTGCTATTCATCTCTAGAGCTCTGCACCTGTCACCTGAGTGAGCCTGAAGGTGCTAGTGTCTCTTGCTGGGCCCATAATATAGAATATATATATATATATATATACATATATATGTATGCATTTACATTTCTTTTTTTTAATATTTATTTTATTTATATGAGTACACTGTAGCTGTCTTCAAACACACCGGAAGAGGGCATCTGATCCCATTACAGATGGCTGTGAGCCACAATGTGGTTGCTGGGAATTAAACTCAGGACATGTGGAAGAGCAATCAGTGCTCTTAACCTCTGAGCCATCTCTCCAGCTCGAAAATGATTTAACTCTTTTTTTTAATTAACTTGATGTTTTTCCTTATATTAAACCATCCCTGCATGCCTGGGATGAAGCCTATTTGATCATGGTGGATGATTGTTTTGATGTGTTCTTGGATTCGGTTTGCCAGAATTTTATTGAGTATTTTTGCGTCGATATTCATAAGGGAAATTGGTCTGAAGTTCTCTTTCTTTTTTGGGTCTTTGTGTGGTTTAGGTATAAGAGTAATTGTGGCTTCATAGAAGGAATTCGGTAGTGCTCCATTTGTTTCAATTTTGTGGAATAATTTTGATAGTATTGGTATGAGGTCTTCTATGAATGTCTGATAGAATTCTGCACTAAACCCATCTGGACCTGGGCTCTTTTTGGTTGGGAGACCTTTAATGACTGCTTCTATTTCCTTAGGAGTTATGGCGTTGTTTAACTGAAAATGCTATCTTTTTTCGATTGGATGGTTTTGGTCACTTGTTTTTTGACAAAGCATTCTTCTCATTGTCTTAGCACTTGCACTACTTACAAATCTTTGCAGGAGTTGCTGAATTCTACTCCAAAACATTTATCTAACTGCAACTGATAAAAGCAGTAATCTAAAAAACAAAAATGTAACAAATTGGAAGGTGGTTTGACAACATGGCCATTTAGCAAAAGAGGAATAGTAGGTTCCTCTCTAGAACTTACAGCCATCTGAGTTATGGGAAAACTTTGACTGTGTTTATAACACAACACTCGAATTTTCTCCCACAGGAGAGGCTGCAAAGACAAAGAAATAGTAGTTGCCTACTTTCATAAAATTAAGATATTTGCCTTTATAGTTCTGGCTTTTTCAATTGGCACAATGATCTCCAGTGTCATAAATATCCATGCCAATGATGGAATTTTGCTCTTTTTTATGGTTAAATAAAGGCCATGTTTCTATATATTTTATTTATCCAATTTTATAACATGGATACTGTGAACGTGGGAAGAGAAAACAGTTTCAAAGGTACCATTGATGTATACAGATAGATTCCTTTAGGTATCCATTCATTCAGTGATACTATGAAGTCACACATAATTTCTGTTTCTTTCTTTCTATACCCATTTCTATAGTATCTATATTAAATTTTAGTCCCAACTACTATATACCAGGGTTCTCTTCTCCAACAACAGTACATAAGCATTGCCATTTGTATTTGTATTTCTCTAACATTTTGTGAGTTTAGCATTTTTCATGCACTTTTTGGTAAATTTTATGCCATTAATTTATGACTATTATTCTAATATTTAGCATATGTAATTGCATTAATATATTATAAAGAATAAGGTATTTTGGTTCTTATGTTACAGATATAATCCCTATATCAGATAAAGAGGTAGAAAATATTTTCCTAGCACACAAACATACCCTCATATCCAAATATGAATGTAACAGGAAGCAATAAATACTATTCCTTAATATCTCTCAACATCAATGGTCTCAACTCCCCAATAAAAAGACATAGATTAACAAACTGGATACGCAATGAGGACCCTGCATTCTGCTGCCTACAGGAAACACACCTCAGAGACAAAGACAGAAACTACCACAGAGTAAAAGGCTGGAAAACAACTTTCCAAGGAAATGGTCGGAAGAAGCAAGCTGGAGTAGCCATTCTAATATCGAATAAAATCAATTTTCAACTAAAAGTCATCAAAAAAGATAAGGAAGGACACTTTATATTCATCATAGGAAAAATCCACCAAGATGAACTCTCAATCCTAAATATCTATGCTCCAAATACAAGGGCAACTACATACGTAAAAGAAACCTTACTAAAGCTCAAAACACACATTGTTCCTCACACAATAATAGTAGGAGATTTCAACACCCCACTCTCATCAATGGACAGGTCATGGAAACAGAAATTAAACAGAGACGTCAACAGACTATAAGAAGTCATGAGCCAAATGGACTTAACAGATATTTATAGAACATTCTATCCTAAAGCAAAAGGATGTACATTCTTCCCAGTTCCTCATGGTACTTTCTCCAAAATTGACCATATAATTGGTCAAAAAACGGGCCTCAAAAAGTACAGAAAGATAGAAATAATCCCATGCATGCTATCAGACAACCACGGCCTAAAGCTGGTCTCCAATAACAATAAGGGAAGAATGACCACATATACATGGAAGTTGAACAGTGTTCTACTTAACAATAACCTGGTCAAGGAAGAAATAAAGAAAGAAATTAAAGACTTCTTAGAATTTAATCAAAATGAAGGTACAACATACCCAAACTTATGGGACACAATGAAAGCTGTGCTAAGAGGAAAACTCATAGTTCTGAGTGCCTGCAGAAAGAAACAGGACAGAGCATATGTCACCAGGCTGACAACACACCTAAAAGCTCTAGAACAAAAAGAAACAAATACACCCAGGAGGAGTAGAAGGCAGGAAATAATCAAACTCAGAGCTGAAACCAACCAAGTAGAAACAAAAAGGACCATAGAAAGAATCAACAGAACCAAAATTTGGGTCTTTGAGAAAATCAACAAGATAGATAAATCCTTAGCCTGACTAACGAGAGGACACAGAGAGTGTGTCCAAATTAACAAAATCAGAAATGAAAAGGGAGACATAACTACAGATTCAGAGGAAATTCAAAAAATCATCAGATCTTACTATAAAAGTCTATATTCAACAAAACTTGAAAATTTGCAGGAAATGGACAATTTCCTTGACAGAAACAGGTACCGAAGTTAAATCAGAAACAGATAAACCAGTTAAACAACCCCATAACTCCTAAGGAAATAGAAGCAGTCATTAAAGGTCTCCCAACCAAAAAGAGCCCAGGTCCAGACAGGTTTAGTGCAGAATTCTATCTGAACTTCATAGAAGACCTCATACCAATATTATCCAAACTATTCCACAAAATTGAAACAGATGGAGCACTACCAAATTCCTTCTATGAAGCCAAAATTACTCTTATATCTAAACCACACAAAGACCCAACAAAGAAAGAGAACTTCAGACCAATTTCCCTTATGAATATCGACCCAAAAGTACTCAATAAAATTCTGGCAAACCGAATCCAAGAAAACATCAAAACAATCATCCACCATGATCAAGTAGGCTTCATCCCAGGCATGCAGGGATGGTTTAATATACGGAAAACCATCAACGTTATCCATTATATAAACAAAGTGAAAGAACAAAACCACATGATCATTTCATTAGATGCTGAGAAAGCATTTGACAAAATTCAACACCCCTTCATGATAAAAGTCCTGGAAAGAATAGGAATTCAATGCCCATACCTAAACATACTAAAAGCCATATACAGCAAACCAGTTGCTAACATTAAACTAAATGGAGAGAAACTTGAAGCAATCCCACTAAAATCAGGGACTAGACAAGACTGCCCACTCTCTCCCTACTTACTCATTATAGTTCTTGAAGTTCTAGCCAGAGCAATCAGACAACAAAAGGAGATCAAGGGGATACAGATTGGAAAAGAAGAAGTCAAAATATCACTGTTTGCAGATGATATGATAGTATATTTAAGTTCCACCAGAGAACTACTGAAGCTGATAAACAACTTCAGCAAAGTGGCTGGGTATAAATTTAACTCAAATAAATCAGTAGCCTTCCTCTACACAAAAGAGAAACAAGCCGAGAAAGAAATTAGGGAAATGTCACCCTTGATAATAGTCCCAAATAATATAAAGTACCTCAGAGTGACTTTAACCAAGAAAGTAAAAGATCTCTACAATAAGAACTTCAAGCCTCTGAAGAAAGAAATTGAAGAAGACCTGAGAAGATGGAAAGATCTCCCATGCTCATGGATTGGCAGGATTAATATAGTAAAAATGGCCATTTTACCAAAAGCGATCTACAGATTCAATGCAATCCCCATCAAAATACCAATCCAATTCTTCAAAGAGTTAGACAGAACAATTTGCAAATTCATCTGGAATAACAAAAAACCCAGGATAGCTAAAGCTATCCTCAACAATAAAAAAGGACTTCAGGGGGAATCACTATCCCTGAACTCAAGCAGTATTACAGAGCAATAGTGATAAAAACTGCATGGTATTGGTACAGAGACAGACAGATAGACCAATGGAATAGAATTGAAGACCCAGAAATGAACCCACACACCTATGGTCACTTGATTTTTGACAAAGGAGCCAAAACCATCCAATGGAAAAAAAGATAGCATTTTCAGCAAATGGTGCTGGTTCAACTGGAGGTCAACATGTAGAAGAATGCAGATCGATTCATGCTTATCACCCTGTACAAAGCTTAAGTCCAAGTGGATAGAGGACCTCCCCATCAAACCAGATACACTCAAACTAATAGAAGAAAAAGTGGGGAAGCATCTTGAACACATGGGCACTGGAGAAAATTTCCTGAACAAAACACCAATGGCTTATGCTCTAAGATCAAGAATAGACACATGGGATCTCATAAAACTACAAAGCTTCTGTAAAGCAAAGGACACTGTGGTTAGGACAAAACGGCAACCAACAGATTGGGAAAAGATCTTTACCAATCCTACAACAGATAGAGGGCTTATATCCAAAATATACAAAGAACTCAAGAAGTTAGACCACAGGGAGTCAAATAACCCTATTAAAAAATGGGGTTCAGAGCTAAATAAAGAATTCACAGCTGAGGAATGTTGAATGGCTGAGAAACACCTAAAGAAATGTTCAACATCTTTAGTCATAAAGGGAAATGCAAATCAAAACAACCCTGGGATTCCACCTCACACCAGTGAGAATGGCTAAGATCAAAAACTCAGGTGACAGCAAATGTTGGTGAGGATGTGGAGAAAGAGGAACACTCCTCCATTGTTGGTGGGATTGCAGACTGGTACAACCATTCTGGAAATCAGTCTGGAGGTTCCTCAGAAAACTGGACATTGAACTACCTGAGGACCCAGCTATACCTCTCTTGGGCATATACCCAAAAGATGCCACAAAATATAAAGAAGACACGTGCTCCACAATGTTCATAGCAGCCTTATTTATAATAGCCAGAAGCTGGAAAGAACCCAGATGCTCTTCAACAGAGGAATGGATACAGAAAATGTGGTACATCTACACAATGGAATATTACTCAGCGATCAAAAACAATGACTTTATGAAATTCATAGGCAAATGGATGGATCTGGAAAATATCATCCTGAGTGAGGTAACCCAATCACAGAAGAACACACATGGTATGCACTCATTGATAAGTGGCTATTAGCCCAAATGCTCGAATTATCCTAGATGCACAGAACACATGAAAGTCAAGAAGGATGATCAAAATGTGAATGCTTCACTCCTTCTTTAGAAGGGGAACAAGAATACCCTTGGCAGGGAATAGGGAGGCAATGATTAAAACAGAGGCAGAAGGAACACCCATTCAGGACCTGTCCCACATGTGGCCCATACATATACAGCCACCCAATTAGACAAGATGGATTCAGCAAAGAAGTGCAGGCCAACAGGAACCGGATGTAGATCTCTCCTGAGAGATACAGCAAGAATACACCAAATACATAGGCGAATGCCATCAGCAAACCACTGAACTGAGAACGGGACCCCCATTGGCGGAATCAGAGAAAGGACTGAAAGAGCTTGAAGGGGCTCAAGACCCCATAAAAACAACAATGCCAACCAACCAGAGCTTCCAGGGACTAAGCCACTACCCAAAGACTATACATGGACTGACCCTGGGCTCCAACCTCATAGGTAGTAATGAATGGCCCAGTAAGAGCACCAGTGGAAGGGGAAGCCCTTGGTCCTGCCAAGACTGAACCCCGAGTGAACGTAATTGTTTGGGGGAGGGAGGTAAAGGGGGGAGGATGGGGAGGGGATCACCCATATAGAGGTTTGGGGGAGTGGTTAGGGAGATGTTTGCCCGGAAACCGAGAAAGGGAATAACATTCGAAATGTAAATAAGAAATACTCAAGTTAATAAAAAAAAAAAAAGAAAAGAAAATATTTTCCTTTATGGTAAGGCAAGATAACCCATCATTACACTGATTCTTCTGCTGAGAGTTTCAAGTGCTGTGTATTATTTTCAAATATTTACTTTTGTTTTTATGTTAATAAGGCTCTATTTACATTATGTATTAGGCTTTTCTTATGTTTTTATCTACGATTTCCAGAGCTTTCAATCTTATATTTAAGTCTACTGAAGTCTTTGGTCTTATTTTAAGTTGATATTTGAATGTTACTGAACACTTTTCCATGTATGTTTGCTTGCTTGTTTTATGTGTTACCTTTTGTTGTTGTTGTTTTCATTTTGTTTTTACATTGATGATATACATACACACACACACACACACACACACACACACACACACACACACACACACACACAATCTATGAGAATTTGAGGGAGGTCAGAATTTTAAGACCCAAAATATATTATATGAAATAACATTACAGAACAGACAAGGATAGGGCACTCTACTAAAAATTCAAGTTTCTTGTGTTTGAAAAACATATATGGGATCCTCTGATCCTGTTTTTGTTCATGACAAAAAGCATGCATTCAAACACGAAATGACTTTTATGTTCCCTAATTTACCTCAGTTCTCGGTACTCAGTTATATTTCATTGCCTGGTGTCCTTGTTTATGCTACATCTATGCCAGTCTTCTGAAGAAAATTGCACTCCCAGTCGTCTATATATGAACTCATGTTGTAAGGAATGGAGATGCTACACCCCCAAAGAGCTATCCAAGTAGAGAATGGATTAAAGAGCACAGGATTAATGTATAGTAAGACAATAATCTAGGAGTTTACTGTTAAAGAAATAGCCAAACGCTTCCCCCTCTCTAGTCCCCCTAACCGCAGAGCCTCTTTCTCAATCCTCTTCTCTTCTAAGCCAATGGTACCCCTAGATATTTCCCCCACTCTGACACATCAAGTCTTTCCATGATGAGGCCCATTCTCTCCACCTTCAGCCAGAAAATGGAGTCCTGTTTGGGAACAGATCCCACAGACAGGCTACCTCTTTAGGGACACCCCTCACTCCAGTTTTTGCGACACTCACATGAAGAGTGAACTACATGTCTGCTACATGTGCACCAGGAGTGTAGGTCCCGCCTGTGCATGCTCATTGGTTAGTACCTCAAGAGCTCTCAGAGCCCTATATTAGTTGATCCTCTTGGTCTTACTGTGAGTTAATATGCCCTTCAGGGCCTCTAATCTGTCATCAAGCTTCATCCAGCATTTGACTGTGGGTATCTGCGTCTGCCTGAGTCAGCTACTGGGTCAGATCTCCAAGGGGATGCTATGTTCCTGTCTCCAAGTGTAACAGAGGATCAATAATAGTTGTGCTTCCCCATGGGAGGTGTCTCAAGTTGTGCTGATTATTGTGTGGCCATTCCCTCACTTGCTAGATTTCTTTCAGCCTTGACAAATTTTGTGTAGAATGTTTTGAGGCTCTATTTGCTTCCTTATCCCTCCACTGGGAGTCTTGCCTGGTTACAGGAGTTGGTCTCCTCATGTTCCATATCACCAATGTTGTGAGTCACAGCTTAGGTCACCCCCATTGCATTTTTTTTGTACCTCCTTTATCCCTGGTCTCTGTCTCAAACTGGAGACTCAACCACCTCCTCAACTCCATCAGTTCCAGATTTCCATTTCTTCTCATGACTACCTGGCCATATCTCCTGTCCCTTCCCATACCTGATCCATTCTCCTCTCTCTTCCTTCTCCTATCCAGTTCCTTACCTCAGTCTGCCTCCTATGACTATTTTATTCCCTGTTCTGCGTGAGAGTCAAGCATCTGCACTTGGGCCTATCTTCTTGTTCAATTTTTTGGGGTCTATGAGTTCTGTGAAGGGTATCCTGTAGTTTAGAGAAAATATCAACTTACCCTTGAGGAATTTGAGCAACCCTGCAGAATCATATTTTTATACTAGTCTATCAACATTTAAGATTATAGTTAAGTATGAGTGAATGTCAGGAGTGGCATTTTACATAAAAAGCAACTTAAAACATAGATCAAGTCATAGATTTTAACACTTGATCTTATATTAAAAATACTCTACTACTATAAGTAATTATAATCTCACATTCATTTTTTAAAATGACACCAGAAGTCTTGCAGATAAACAATGTTTTTACCAAATAATGATGGAGACAATGACTGAGATGAGTGAAGACAAATATATTGTTTTCATTATGATATCCTTGTAGCCATTTTTCCTCAAATATGATATATGTAGCATTAAACATTATGGCATTACTTTTAAAATTAATATTCATTTTAAGCTAACATATAAAGTAACATTTTCTCATGTCATTTTTGTAGACATTCAACTTCATCCTCCAAACCCCAGTTCTTTCCCAACTCAACTATGTTCCTCACAACTTATACTGTTCTGTCCACATTATTCTCACTTGTACGTTCATATCCCACATGTTCTATTATCATTCTATCTGAACTGAAATCCTACTTTCTACACTCCTGGGGGCCATTCACACACAACTTCATATAAACACAAGTATATTAAAATAAGATGCTATGTTCTACATGAGAAATAACACATCGTATTTACCTATCTGAGTCTTTCTTACATTTATCAGTATATTTTCTATTTGTATCAATTTTCCTGATATCATCATACATTAAATGTTTCAGAGATTAATGAAATACCATTGTGTATATTGTCACATTCTTACTACCTATCTACCTATCAGTGAACATTCCTTGCCATTCTCAATAAAAGAGCAATAGATTTCTTTGTGAATACGATGGGAAAACTCATGCAGAGAAGTCAAGACAAAATAAAAAAAATTCAAAGATAGAAATAATCAACATATTTGCAGTTATATTAACTAAAGAAGAGCATGTTGGAGTTAATAAACGATGCAATGTTCCTAATATGTTATACTCATTTAAAAAGGATAATATTGATACTTTAGAGGATGTTTGCAAAATTATCCAACAATAAGAGATATTTCCACTAAAAATTTAACCTTGTTATAAAATATTTTGATATGATATATATGTGTATGTATATACATATGTGTGTGTGTTTCATTGCTGTCAATATTTCAATATAAAGTAAATTCAGAAATTACTGGCATAAAATTACCTACCATTACCAAAATCCTGCTATGTGAATAAACTAAACACTAGGATTAATTGAAAACCTCTCCAGTTAAATTAAGGAACTCAGAAATGAACTAACATTTTAATAGAGATTCACATTCAAACAAGATATGATTAATTCCTAAAATTTTAGCATATACCCAAGAGATGCTGCAACATACAACCAGGGCATATTCTCCACTATGTTAAAAGTTGCCCTATTTATAATAGCTAGAAACTGGAAAGAGACACATATTCTTCAACAGATGAATAAATACTGAATGTGTGTTCCATCTATACAATGAAGTACTACTCATCTATTTAAAAATGACTTCATGAATTTCTTAGGCAAATGGATGGAAGTAGAAATCATCACGCTGAGTGAGACAACTCAGTCACAAAAGAAAACACATAATATGCACTCAATGATAAGTGGGTATTATCCACAAAGCTGGGAATATCTATATCTAATTCAAGACCATATAAACCTCAAGGAGAAGGGAGATCACAGTTTGTATATCTCATTTCTTCTTAGAAAGGGGATCCATAGTCACAAGAAGAAATACAGGACAAAGAGTGGATAAGAGACTGAAGGAAAAGACATCTAGATATTGACCCCCCAACTCCCGGCATCCATTGCAGATATTGTCACCAAATACAGAAACTATTGCTGACACCAAGAACTGCAGGCTGACTGGAAGCATCTGATGTCTTTGTCTCCTGAGAGATTCTGCCAGAGACTTACTGATACCAATTAGGATCCTTGCATCTAACCATCAGACTGAGCACGCGGACACCAAAGAAGAATTTAGGAAAAGAACTGGAGGAGCTGAAGATGTTTGCAATCCCTTGGGAAGAGCAAATAGATCAACTGACCAGACATCCCAGACCTCCTGAGTATTAAACTACAAACCAAAGATCATTCATGTAGAAACCCGTGGTTCCAGTTACATATGTAGCAGAGGATGACATTATATGGAATAAAGCAGGCCAGGGAGGTAGGAGGGAGTTGGTGTGTATGTGAGGTAGCAACTCTCTTAGAGAAAGAAGGGTGGGGGGATGGGAAAGCAGGTTTCTGAAAGGGAACACGGGAAAGGGGATACATTTAAAAAATAAATACAATATTCAATAAAAGAAAAGAATCATATATAGGAGGAAGCAATGAAACCAGAATTAGGTCCAAGGAAGAGGATAACTTATGCTCAGTAAATGGGAGAGATCGAAGGAACTCTTTTTAGTTCTGAAAAGAGTGAGATAGAGATTGTGTCTTTCTGGGGAAGTGGGGTCATTGATGGGAAGTATTGAAGTAGTCTTTAGGAGCAGCCCTGTATGGTGGGAAGAAGAATGATATGCCATAAAAGATAGAAAAAATATTGAGCAATATAAATCAACTTTTCAGAAAGCTTAATATGCAGTTTAATGTTAGAAAGGATAAGAACTTGAACTAGAAATATTTTTCATTTTTTTTTTAATTTAGACAGCATCTAACTAGCACTGGTGGAACATTCCTTTAGTCAACGCACTCAGGAGTCAGAGGCAGATGTCCAAGTTTTTGGCCAGCCTAATTTACAGAGTGATTTTTCAGGACACCCAGGGCTACCAGTGTATCTCTATCTTGAAAACAGTAACAAAAGGCAGGATCATGCCAAGCTTCTCAGTCTGCCTTCCATCCAAATTCCATACCTATAGCTTTATAAGAAGCTTGGATCAGAGGAATATCATTGAGAAGGAAATATTTTTTGTTTGTTTTATTTCTTTTTTGTTTGTTTTTGTTTGATTTGTTTTGTTTGATCATACAGAGGAACATAGTTTGATTGCATTAATAACAGCAATAACAGCACAACTTCATAACCTGTCGTTTGCCATCCTGTATGTCTTTGTAGATCAGCCTAACCTTGGATTCAGATTGTGCTGGTATGAATGGCATGTTCCACTTTGAGACAGGCTTAGAGAGAGAGAAAAAAAGAGGAGATAGATAGACAGATAGATAGGTAGATAGGTAGATAGACAGATAGATAGATAGATAGATAGATAGATAGATAGATAGATAGATAGATAGATAGATAGATAGATAGATAGATAGATGGAGAGACTAAAATTTAATTTTTTAATTTTTTAAAAAAATACGGCTTATAAAAATTTGAATGTTTTATCTTGTGAAATTTCTATTGATGTGAGATCGAAGTGAATAGCAAAACTAAGGTTGTGGTCTAGTAGTGATGTCTGTGTGTCAAATTGACAAGGAATCAGTTGTTCTGGGTGGTTTCATGTAAATCTGACACAAGCTAAAGTAGCTGGAGAGGATGGAGCCTCCCTTGAGAAAATGTCTCCCTAAGATCTAGCTCTAGGGCATTTTCTTAGTGACTGTTGCAGGAGGGCACAGCCTGTTGCAGATAGCACCCGCCCCCCCAAAAAAAGGGCTCCTGGGAACTTTAAGAAATCAAGCTGTCCAAGCCAGACTGTGCAAACCAGTAAGCAAAACTTGTCCATGGCTTCTTTGTCAGCTCTTGCTCCCAGACTCCTCCGAAGTCTGAGATCCTGTCCTGACTTCCTTTGGCATTAGACTGTGGTGCACCAGTGTGAGACAAATGAATCTTCCCTCTTCAGGTGGACTTCTGCCCTCGAGTTTCATCACAGGAATAATAATCCTTAGACAACTTATCATCTTTTATAAGTCAGTATCATAATCAGCACCAGAATATCACAAAAGAGAACTATGATATCATACAGGAAAATAGAGATTACAGGATTGAGAATTCTACTATCACAGTGAGGTATTTTAAGCACTTCATCGGGCTTGTGATGCTACACTGAGATACTATAATATCATCACAAGGAATTACAATGTCACAAATGTTTTATATCATAAAACAATGCCCCTTATTGTGCCACATTGTGTTGGCATTATGAAGTATAAAAGATGTCAAAATTGGGGGTTGGGGATTTAGCTCAGTGGTAGAGCGCTTGCCTAGCAAGCACAAGGCCCTGGGTTCAGTCCCCAGCTCCGAAAAAAAGAAAAAAAAAAAAAAGATGTCAAAATTAGCACTGTGGTGACACAGTAAAGCATAGTGATGTAAGAGTCAGGCATTATGATGTAAAAATAGAGAACTGTGACATCACAATGAAGCTTTTTAACTTAACATATCTTTCTGATGTAACAGCAGATATCTGTAATGTAACAGTGGAACTTTGTGGTGTAACAGTGGAGTCTGTGATGTAATAATGGAGAACTGTGACATAGCATAGTTATTTGATGCAACAATGGAGCTTTGTGATGTAATAATGGTTCCTTGGGATATAACAATGTTATATTGTGATGTAACAATGGTGTGATGTGATGTGACAATGAAGCACTATGCTATAACAATGGAGTATAGTGATGTAACAATGGAGTTTGCGGTGTAACAAGGGAGCGATATGATGTAAAAATGGTGCAATGTGAAGTAACAATGGATCATTGTGGTAAAATAATAAAGTATTGTGAAGAACCAGTTGTACATTGTGATTGTAGCAATAGAGTATTGTGATATAACAATGGAGCATTGTGATGAGCCAGTGGTATATTGGAATTTAAAAATGGAGAACTGTGATGGCCCAGTATTGTATTATGAAGACACGGTGAAATATTTTTTGTTAAAGTGGAGCACTGTGATTTCATGACTCATATTCTAATAACATTAGTGGTCATTGTGATGTCACAAACCAATATGATGACATATGGAAGCATTGTGATGGATCAACACAGCATGGAGTTATCAAAATTGTCTTTTCTCATGTCTCAAACAATGAATCACTTTCCTGACAAATTGGAGCACTTTGATATCATCTTAGAAGTATGAAGAGACACTGTGGGGTAGTTTGATGACAGAATGGACATTGCAATGTCAAAATTGAACACTGCACTTTTATAATACTAACTGCTATGATACAACTTTGAAGTGGGACATAACAATTCATCCATTGCCTCAAGGAAGTACTGGAGCTGTATATAGGACCACTGTAAATATAAAATTCAGTATTGTGACAGTACATTACTTTATCACCATGGTTGATCCAGGGCCCTGAGGGCATATTGGAACTTTGTTTTGACATTTATACTATAGTGATGGGGGAAGGCTCAAACAGAATAAATATTAGCATCATAAAATGACAAATAAACTATATATTATAAATTCAGGGAAAACCTTATGAATTTCATAAATAATAAAATGTTGAATAAAACTATATTTAGAAATATTTTGGACATATAGATACTGTTTATGTTTATTAGATCATAACTAAAAATAAACAATTTCACCTATAATTAATCATGTGACTGGATCCTGTGTTAACATAGCATGTGGTTTTTTTTTTTTCATTTTAAATGGGCTTCTTCCTTTTTTATTTTACGTTATTTACAATTTTTGATATCCAACTTTTTCTTTACCTAAGCCATAGGGCACAGTCTTTTTATTTGACAGATAAAGGATCCATACAATACTCAAAATTATCTTTCTCAGTCTCTCTCTCTCTCTCTCTCTCTCTCTCTCTCTCTCTCTCTCTCTCTCTCTCTCTCCTCTAAGGAGGGCTTTTTCACATGATGATTTGAATGTCAAAATGCTGATCTGTATGGACAAATAGAAAGATTGCCCCTTGGGGGTATCCTGTCTGGCCATGAGGGAATTTTCCCCCTTTATAATGTTCCTCGTTTATCGTTCACAGTCAATAAAAACTGGAAATATCTCTTTCTTTTGGAGAAACACATATCTCTCTTGGTGCCAGGGATTTTGTTTTTCCCTCCCTAACTTGGTTGTTCTTTTTTCATTATTTTCTTTTTTTTTTTTTTCTTTTTTTCGGAGCTGGAGACCGAACCCAGGGCCTTGTGCTTGCTAAGCAAGCACTCTATCACTGAGCTAAACCCCCAACCCCTTCATTATTTTCATAAGGCAGCTTTTAAGGCTATTTTGGTACACTTCAGGGATTTTCATGTATTCCTGTGGCTTAGTGGAATAAATGGGGCTTTGAAAGTGGAAAAAAAAATGTAGGAGACTGGCAGGAATTATTATGAACTGGTTGTTTTTTAGAAGCCTGCTCAGTCAACTTTAACACCAGCAAATTGAGCTGAAATAAAAAGATGTGCATTCTGAGGTGAAAGAATAAGAATAAAGTTTCAGGCCCTCCTACAGCAATACTTTCAGTACATGAATCTGACATATAAGGACAAATAGAATGTGGCCAGGTAGAAACAAACTTAGCTACAGTAGATAGGACAGGCAGCTGTGTCAGGCTATGACTGAAACCACTTGAATATTGGAACTACCTTTCTGCTCATCCTGCTAACTTTGTTGGTACCTAACATCTGTTGAAAATATACTCCCAAGCATCCACTCACCTCATATAATGTGGTTTTCATTTCTGTGTGCATGCACAAGTATTCTGAGAAGTTAGGCTTCTATGTAAAACGAATTATGGACAATTATGCCCTGCTGATCTGCTTGAATCTGTAATCCAGTGATACAGGAATAAAATATATCACATAAAAACTTACATCTCCTCTTGATAGGTAGATTGCTATACAAAGTTCTTTGAGTGAGTTCTGTGCCCTGTTACTCATGTGTATATTTCAGAGGTCTTGTGATTTTTCAGGTGGGAAGATGCTTGGAGGAAAAAAAGCCTAGGGTAAGTCATTGTTAATTCTCTAGCCATATATCACCTCTTTATACGAGCTAACCTTGATAGAGTGTGTATTATTTATATTTGCACTAAATAAGACTTTGTTTATTGTACACTCAAGATACAATTATATGTGATGTGACACCTTTTCCAACTTAGGAATTAGAACAAGCATGAACCAAATACACCTTATTCAAAGGATAGTTCCCAGTATAGTTTTTGTTTATTTAGTAATGCTACCAGTTGTTCAAATTAATCTGGCTTCTTCAACTGGCAATCATACAGGTTAAGAATTTTATCATACTATGTCAGGTTAAACTGACCTTAGGACACCGCATAAACTGATTTCTTCACCTTTTCTCTTCAAAAGGCCTAACAGTTCCAATCTTTAAAGAACTCTGCCCCCATTCTCAAGAGTCATTCTTTGACTGCCCAAATTGACAGCTGAGTGTCTTCATCCAGCTTTTCCAGTAACTGTGGTAGATGAATAGTGTATCTGAGCTGAAGTGTGACTCAATGATATAGTGGTGCTTACCATACACAAGGCCCCGAAGTCAATCCAATGCTATAGCCTACAGGGCCCTTTAAAAGTAAATTATGTGCCAAGGTATATTCTACAATAAAACCAAGTCTCCATTCAGGAGAATTTTTAACTCCTAAAACCTGTAGCTTCATGAGAGATCTACCCATGACCTACATTTTTGTGTATTTTTACAAAGCCAAGAACTAGAATAGGGACATTATGAATAAATCACAAATGAACAAAACACACACACACACACACACACACACACACACACACACACACACACACACACACATCCACAGCACCCGAATGGATGGAGAAAAAGAAAGAGTGGTGAGGGAGGAGATTAGATATTCAGCAAGACAATGAGGAAGATAGACATGTAATAACACATATAAACAGCTTATGAATTTGTGCTGCTGGGGGATGGTCTGTCAGGACAGCTTCACAGAAAACCATTGTATCATAAACTAACTGCTGACCATAATGTGTTCATTGATGTTAACAAGAGAATGCACTAGGGGTTGGGGATTTAGCTCAGTGGTAGAACACTTGCCTAGCAAGCGCAAGGCCCTGGGTTCAGTCCCCAGCTCCAAAAAAAAGAAAAGAAAAAAAAAAGAGAATGCACTATAAATTTTAAAACTGACCCAGAAAGCCATGATAAAAAATTATGAAATAGACTTTCAGTTCTCTGTTATGAATACCCCATGACAAATGTGCTAGAAAACAGTGAAATTGGCTAATGTCTACACATCCAGAAACCTAGTCATGTCCCTACTCTGTAGTAATGTGGTAGGAAATACACAGTGCTCCATGTATTAACTAAGATTCTGCAGTTCTTAAAGGTGAAAAAAAGCTTCCACATATTAAGAAACAATGAGTTTGTCCTAGTTCAGTGATCACTATAGAGAGGAAGGGCCTACTCCCATTCTGAGTTCATTACTAAATGATTGAAGAGGCTTTCCTTCACCTCTCATACTCCACCTCACTCAACTAGGATTCTTTTTGTTTTTTTTTAACATATCTGTGAATAGTCAAAATTTCCAGAAGTGCCTCTCCTGATCCATACATGCCACAAACAGCCCTAGGTTAAATGTTTTCTTTGGGGTAACTGCTCATGAGAGATTCAAGGGCATCGAGTCTAAAGTTCTTATTGACCAATAAACCTCCAGGGAACATCCAAGTGATTCCTTCTCGCAACATAGTTCAGTGTGTCTTTCCTGACCTTCTTCTCTTTTCTTGTCTGATGAACTATAATTCACTCTTGTCTGTGTGACAAAAACCAAGCCATATGCTGCTGGGTTCATAGAAACATAAACAAAACTAATATATGAATCAGAATCCAAAACTCTCTGTCTTTTGTTTTGAGTAGACTATGAGACTATGGTCAGTCTTCAACCCCATCAGAAATCTGTGAATGACCAAATATCTATAAACATAGGAAGCCTAACACAGCTTCCAGAACTGAAACAGTTTCTACAGACGAATCTCCACTATTACCGTCTTCTGCTAGATATATGTGAGCACAAGTCTTCAGTCTTCTGACCTAGGATCAACTGACAGACCTTTGAAATATAGAAATCTTGAAGGGCTGATAATTCTGGCTTGGAAAAGATTATCAGTCAACAATTATGCATGTGTTCCTTTTTGGACAATATTACTCTGTAGATGAAATAGGCAGTTTCTGCCCACTGGCTGCCTAGCCACAAGGTACTACCTCACTTAAATGTAGAGATGCTCAATTTCTTCATTAAATCCACCAAAGGGGTGAACTGTTAGGAGCAGATATTTCTCAACAAAAGTTAAATAAGTTTAAATGCCTTATTTTGTGGATTTCTGATATTTTTCACAGCCATCTATCTACAAAAGGTAATCTGGATTGTTATCTATTAACCATTTTGATATATTATCTTGAAAGCACTCTATCATTAAACTTAGAGCCATGAATTTGCTCTTTGGCCCTTAAATAACGTGTTTAACCAACTGAGAATTTTGTAATGGAATCAATAGAAGGACTGGGTCAAAACCTTGTACTTTTAAAATATTGTAACCAATAAATTCTATACCAAAGTAAAGATATGATTTTAGCTTAGTTACCAAATGAGATTATTGCTTTACAAATCAATCTAGCAAATTCCTCCCTGTTATGTTATGACCATTTCTAAATTCCTCATAAGACAACCTTATAATAACAACCTTCAGACTCCCAAAAGTCTAGGGAATCAGAGCAATGAGTCTTCAATAACTTCTTCAAGTTGTACATGGGAATTGAGACATTCTTGGGGAGGCGGTTTTCAGGAAAATGGAGCAAATGTTGTAGCTGGATATATCTATCTAGATTGGACCCAGCTGAAATCCTTGAGATAAAGGATCCAAGAAGGAACATTCTGCAAAATAAAATCCTCAAGATAAATGTTTAGAATTGAGATATTTTTTCGTTTGATTCTCTTGAATTCAGTTCTTCAAGTAAACTCTCTCTACAAAATCTAATCCATATGACTCTGGAAGGTGTCCAGAGCCTAATCATTATTTTCAAAAACACAAATATAAAATCTTTCTTCCAAAATAACTTGTTCCTTAGTCTGTAACCAGAAAAGTTTGTATCTTTCAGTCTCTCACAGAGAATATCACCAAAAATTTCAAAGTCATACCCATTACCAAGATTAAACTATTATAAAAAAGAAGCAAGCTAAATAATAGTGTATGAGCCTGTTTAGGCTTCTCTAGTCTACCATATCAGGAAATTAACACAAAATTCCCATGGAGCCCACTTTAAGAGAACCTGAGCTTCCTGCTGTGGTAAATATCAAAAATAACCACGAACCTTTGCTAGCTTGCATCATCAAGCCATATAGCCTTTAGCAGGATAATTTATAAACCAAATTAAACACCTTCTAGCAATTCCAATACCAATAAGAAGTAAGCAACTTATCAAACTATAACTTTTCCCCAAAATACATTGATCTGTCAAGCTATCTACCTGCAGCCTCAGATTTTTATTAAAAACTTTCATAGTATATGTCTGTATTCACTCTGCCTGAGGTATAGATTTCTATTTTTAGTAACCATATGAACTTAGAAATATCACAAGTCTTTACTTGGATTTAGTGACTAAATTTCCCTTAGTTCTGAACCAGGGATAACAATCCCCAGGTGATTCAGTTAAATCTACTCTCTTCTTCTAAAAATAAACTTAATCACATTCCAATGATACTTGTCATTAAGAAGCAGGCAACTTGTCTAACTAGGATTTAAACCCAAAGTTTCTGTGGATCCCATATTAGAAAGAATATGAGCATCTTTTAAGACTTATCAATGTCCCTAATCTACATCTGCTAAGAAAGCAGGCAGCTTCCATTTTTTAGTTCTCTGTAACTAGGAGCAGCCCAGTGGACCTAGAATCTGTGAGGTGACCCATTTCTATTCCTTTGTTTAAGGTTCCTGTGTTTGGGCCATCGTGTGACTCCAAATGGCACTGACATGCCATAGCACTTACCTAGAAAATAAAACTTTCTTTCAACTCTTAGGGTGATAATCTTAACTTAGTATTGGATTCTTGACCAACACATTGTTTCACCATCTTTTGTGGTATATATAATAAAAGCATTTCTTTTATGCTGCACTGGTGCCTGCACCATAGGGCCATATGGCATCTGTGGGATATTTTTATCTCTGTCAACACAGTGTCCAACTGCTTGGCTCCATCCCATATGAAACTGCCAATGGTTACTCTCTGATTGCAGCAACAATCTCTCTACCCACCTAGTTTCCAAGGTGGGTTGACACTATTCCAGACATACAGAACCCAATTCCATGGCAGTGCCAGTGTTTCCTTCCACTACACACAATCTTGAACTCAATTAAATCATGAACACAACACACATTAAACTCTGATTCAATTAATAAGATATAATTTGCTCATCTACACATACAATATCCTGCACACATTCATCCCTTAAGAATAGTCTTAACAACCTGTAAACGCGCAAAGAGAAACTTTAATATTTGCTGCTATGTCCTTTCAGCCGCTCCACACTCTCGCTTCCATCTCCTCTTCCTCTAAAATTTTACTCCCACCCATCCTTTTCTTGTAGAATGACAGGCTTCATTCTCTCCTGTACCTGCCTTCACCTACGTAATGACATCAAGGTACAGTTGGAGGTGCAGAAAAAAGGAAATTCAGTAAAGTTGCATTCTTGTTGCTTTTGCAGAAGATGTTTTATACAAATAATAGAAGTTCTATTTTTTTTTTTTACACTATATTCTGATCATAGTTTCCCATCCCAAAGCTTGTCCTAGAGCGTACTCACAAACCCATATATTCTCCAGCTTGCCATTAGGCTTTGCTTATACACCCATTTCAGACTCCCTTGGAGAAAAACAATATTTCCTTCTACTGTGGTTGTCAATTGGAAGTGACTTTTGTGCTAGTAACCTCAGATTTGTTTCTCGTTTACCCTCTTAGAGCTTTGTTTTCAACTATTGCATGCCCTGGGTTTTTGTAAGAAAAAAAAAAAAAAAAAAGCAAACACATGGGTTCACACAAAGGGGCTGTTGGCTAATTTTTGAAGAAAGTATTTCGGAAAATCTTCCTTAATAAAGCAAAGTTGAATCCAATCTACACAAAGGGTTCACTATAGTTCTGAATTTTGTGAATTTTAATTTTTTACTTATGTTTTTCTTGATTTTCATATTATTTATTATTATTATTACCATCATTATCATTAAAATCATAATCAATTATGCATATGATGATATTGGATTTGAACTTAGAGACTTGCACATGATGGGAACATACTACTACTACTTTTTTTTCTCATCTTTATTAACTTGGGTATTTCTTATTTACATTTCGATTGTTTTTCCATTTCCCAGTTAACATCCCCCTAACGTCTACCCCTCCCCTTCTATATGTGTGTTCCCCTCCCCATCATCCCCTCTATACCTACCTCCCCCCAATAATCACGTTCACTGGGGATTCAGTCTTGGGAGGACAAAGGGCTTCCCCTTCCACTGGTGCTCTTAATAGGCTATACATTGCTACCTATGAGATTGTAGCCCAGGGTCAGTGAACGTACAGTCTTTGGGTAGTGGTTTAGTCCCTGGAAGCTCTGATTGGTTGGCATTGTTGTTCATATGGGGTCTCAAGACCCTTCAAGCTCTTTCAGTCCTTTCTCTGATTCCTTCAACAGTGGCCCCGGTCTCAGTTCAGTGCTTTGCTGCTGGGATTCGCCTATGTGTTTGCTGTATTCTGGCTGTGTCTCTCAGGATAGATCTACATCCAGTTCCAGTTGGCCTGCACTTCTTTGTTTCTTTCATCTTATCTAGTTTGGTGACTGCATATGTATGGGTGACATGTGGGGCAGGCTCTGAATGGGTGTTCCTACTGCCTCTGTTCAAAACTTTGCCTACCTATTCCCTCTCAAGGGTATTCTTGTTCCCCTTTTAAAGAAGGAGTGACGCATTTGCATTTTGGTCATCCTTCTTGAGTTTCATGTGTTCTGTGCATCTAGGGTAATTCGAGCATTTTAGCTAATATCCACTTATAAATGAGTGCATACCATTTGTGTTTTTCTATAATTGGGTTACCTCACGCAGGATGATATTTTACAGTTCCATCCATTTGCCTATGAATTTCATAAAGTCGTTGTTTTGATAGCTGAGTATTATTCCATTGTGTAGGTGTACCACATTTTCTGTATCCATTCCTCTGTTGAAGGACATATGGGTTCTTTCCAGTCTGGCTATTATAAATAAGGCTGCTATGAACATAGTGGAGCCTGTGTCTTTGTTATATGTTGGGGCATCTTTTGGGTATATGCCCAAGAGAGGTATAGCTGCATCCTCAGGTAGTTCAATGTCCAATTTTCTGAGGAACCTCCAGACTGATTTCCAGAATGGTTGTACCAGTCTGCAATCCCACCAACAATGGAGGAGTGTTCCTCATTCTCAGAATCCTTGCCAGCATCTGCTGTCATCTGACTTTTTAATCTTAGCCATTCTCACTGGTGTGAGGTGAAATCCCAGGGTTGTTTTGATTTGCATTTCCCTTATGACTAAAGATGTCGAACATTTTGTAGGTTGTTTCTAAGCCATTCGGCATTCCTCAGCTGTGAATTCTTTGTTTAGCTCTGAACCCCATTTCTTTCTTTCTTTTTTTTTTTATTAACATGAGTATTTCTTATATATATATTTCGAGTGTTATTCCCTTTCCGGTTTCCGGGCAAACATCCTCCTAATCCCTCCCGCTCCCCTTCTTCATGGGTGTTCCCCTCCCCATCCTCCCCCCATTGCTGCCCTCCCCCCAACAATCTAGTTCACTGGGGGCTGAACCCCATTTCTTAATAGGGTTATTTGTCTCCCTGCAGTCTAACATCTTGAGTTCTTTGTATATTTTGGATATAAGCCCTCTATCAGTTGTAGAATTGGAAAATATCTTTTCCCAAGATGTTGGTTGCCGTTTTGTTCTAAGAACAGTTTCCTTTGCCTTACAGAAACTTTGCAGTTTTATGAGATCCCATTTGTCGATTCCTGATCTTAAAGCATAAGCCATTGGTGTTTGGTTCAGGAAATTTTCTCTAGTGCTCATGTGTTCGAGATTCTCCCCCACATTTTCTTCTATTAGTTTGAGTGTATCTGGTTTGATATGGAGGTCGTGGATCCAATTGGGGTGCTTTGTACAGGATACAAGAGGACAAACAACTGTGCCCAAGCTGATCAGGAAGGGTAAAAGTGCCTTTGAAGGACCTGCAGGCACCACCTTAGTCAACTTCATTAGAGCAAAGAGTCTAAAGTGTTTTCCTCCTTCAAGCATGGCACCCAGCCTATTTTCTTTCACTCCATGCCTTAATTTATGGCTTCTATTTCCCTTCATAGTTTTGTCATTTAGTTTCTCTCTCTCTCTCTCTTTCTCTCTCTCTCTCTCTCTCTTTTTTTTTTTTTTTTTTTCTTGTTTCAACTACTATGAAGTACAAGCAATTTGATATTTCTAACCTAATATTTGTTGTGGTTTATGCCATGCATACTTGCACATTAAATTTTTTTCTTAAATTTGTCACAGTTAATAGGACGCATTAGCTTAGCTCAATCTGTGGTCTTGGTTTTTTTTGGGTTTTTTTTTTTTTTTTTGAGGCAGGTGAATGTTGGGGTGACCTCATTTCCAACTCCTCATACTTGTGCCTCTAAAATCAAATGCTTATCAATTTTCAAAGTTTTCCTTGCCAGTCGATATGTTGTGTGTGTGTGTGTGTGTTTGTGTGAGTGTGTGTGTGTGTGTGTGTGTGTGTGCACATATGTGCCACAATTTTCTGTTCATAGTTTCTACAATGGGTCCCAGGTATTGAACTCAGGTAATCATACTAGTACAGCAAGTTCTTTTACCTTGCTGCTATTGCACCTGTGTGTGTGTGTGTGTGTGTGTGTGTGTGTGTGTTAGTGTGTGTCTAATTTACATATATGTATATACCTTATATTGATCCTGTCTCTGCCTCTCGACACCATTATCCTTCCTTTCTTCACCTCTTCTATCATTTCTCTTTAATCCCTCTGGACAGTTTCTCTTTGTTCACATCATTTTAAAATGTAGGAGCGCACACACACAGACACACACACACACACACACACACTATTGAAACAAAATTAAAATGAAAAAACAAAAATATGCAGTCTTTCTGATCAGCAATCATTAGCATATGCGTTTTTATTTTTTTATACAATTGATATATAATAATTAATGGTCAATCAGCTTGAAACTTTTCGTTAATGTTGATATCTTTGTTGTTTTCATAAATGTTATTATACTATCTGCAGATAAAAATGTAAACTTTTAATTCATAGTAGAGACCGGCCTGAAAATATCACATTCCTCCATTCTGATCACAATATGTTGCTGTCTATAAGGGTGATTACCACTTAGTAGTGCTCAGTGGTCACATGCAACAAAAAGGAAACAGAAGAGTGGTGTTCTTGCGACCCCTTCTGGCCAAAGGTCATCATGTGCTTGTCCTGAAGAAATGATTACTGGGTATGGGGTGCCACCTTGGGGAAGTAAGGTTTTAGTGCACCTGAGCGATGTCTTGAAAGTTTTGTCTGGTTCTAAAGTCCAAGAGTTGGAGGCTCATTCAACCATAAGCACTCCTCTCTCGGAAGAAACCAACCTCAGCTTTAAAGGAAACGACACTTAATTTCCAGTCAGACTCGTGCACATTCCTCAATTTGGCATAAGTCCAAAGTACTTTCAGAAAAATGAAAAAGCAAGGCAACCCATTAGAAAATTCAGGCTAGAGTCTTCTGTCTAGTCCAATGGAACAATGCCTCGAAATACCCAGCTACAAGTCTTTAATCCATATGCCATGTCAGATATTGTGAATCTTCTAAGGTAATAGCATATTTCATAATGCTCTAGTAGGCACTTAATTGCTTGTTTGTGGTTTAAGGACATAAAGAACAAAGTACCTTTTATGGTGGTGGTCCACTGTTAGTTCAAGAGTTCAAGCAGGAGGGCAGAAGCAGGGAGTAGAATATCCTTGTTTACATAGATAGTTGCAGGGTAGATGCAAACAAAAAGAGATCTTCGATTACAAAATGCAAAACCCAAAATGAACATGTCATGGCAGATGTGTGTCCCTTCTGAGTGCACAGGGTAAGATTCAACTTTATCATGCCGAGAGAACATTCATAAGAAAATTAACTGGAGACACCACGAAGATTAGAGTAGAAGTAATGGTGCCGGAGAGATGGCTCCATGGTTAAGGATACTGACTGTTGTTCCGGTGGTCCTGACTTCAATTCTCAGCAACCGCATGGTGGCTCACAACCACCTACAGTGAGAACTGGCGCCCTCTTCTGGCCTGTAGGGATGCATACATGCATGCAGAATGTTGTAGATGTAATAAATCTGAAACAAGCCAAAGTAAAAATAGACTTGGAAAGCTATGTGTATTTTATATAACAAGTACAACTGCATCTACTGCTATTCTGCATAGATATCCAGGGGCCTGCAGTGTCCATCGAGTTCTGATAGTACACCCATCACTTCAATATCTGAAACCAGTGTCACTTATGAAATAACTTCAGCTAAATTATAAGTTATATCATTGTCATTCAAGTCTGGGAATAACCCTTTTAAGGAATTTACGAAGTTTTAGTCACTGTGTTGCAACAGGATCTCTCAGGGGTTAGAGAGATGGCTCGGAGACTAAGAGCACCGGTAGTGGGATCTGGTGCCCTCTTCTGGTATGTTTGAAGACAGCTACAACGAACTAAAATAAGTAAAAAATAAATATTAAAAAAAAGGGGGGGAGGGCCTGAGAGATGGCTCAGTGGTTAAGAGCACAGACTGCTCTTCTAGAGGTCATGAGTTCAATTCCCAGCAACCACATGGTGGCTCACAATGAGATCTGGTGCCCTCTTCTGGCCTGCAGTCACATATGCAGGCAGAATGCTGTACATAAAATAAATAAATAAATAAATCTTTAAAAGGAAGAAAAAAACAGGAGCTCTATGTATAATCTGGCATTATCATATTAAGGAATGACATACACTGGCTGGGTGGACCAAGGTGGCCTTGGCCATACAGGAACCAATCTGCTTTTTTATCCTAAGTACTGAAACAGGTATTTCGAGTTACTATGCCCAAGTGAGAAGAGCCCTTTGATGGTTGTGGTTAGCAACTTTGCTTATCATTTCCCATCATCCAATTCTTTCTATGTAAATGAGACCACTTCTGTAGTGTCTGGTTGCAAGTGAATTCTGATTGGCTGTGTAATTCAGACATTTTTGTGGTTACAGTTGAATAAAGAGGAACTTAGGGTTTTCTAAGTTTCTAAGTGTTTGCTTTGTGTATGGGTGTATGGATCACGAGGTTGTCGGGTGTGGGCAGAGTTTGGAAGTCAGCTTTGCATATCGAGGTCAGTGTTAGCATATGTATGGTTACCAGGAACCAAATCCAGATCCTCTGCAAGAACAACAAGTGATTTCAACTGCTGTGCTATCTTCCTAGCCTCTTCCTCTATACTTTGGTCTTTCTGAAGTCTCCATCTGCCATAACAAAATGACTTGCATGGTTACAACATCTATTTTTAAGAAATGAAACCAGCCAACCAACTAAACTAATTAACAAACAAACAAACAAGCAAAAGACAAGGACCATCCCTATAACCCTGGCTTTCTTGAGAAATAACTATGACTGTACATCCATACCATTGCTTTGGACTTCTCTGAAGGACAGGAGGGAGGCTAGAGGAAGAAGTGGAGCTATGTCACTACAGTTATGAGTCAGTCTAAGTCTGCTTTTCTGTGGGTTTTTTTGTTTTTTAGTTTTCAGTGATATTTGGCAAATTCCCATCTTGCTGAGAACCACTGTTACTCATTAAAAAGGCATAAAGAGACCAAATTTCAGAAGAGGTGGCCAAACACTTTTACATTTCATTCCTTGAACTGAGACCTTTGGTTTGTTTTCCCTTGTTTATTTGGCTGAGGCAGGGTATTTTTAAATGGTTGTCCTTGAGATGACATTGTAGACTAGGCTTGCCTTGAATTCACAGATCAGGCTGCCTCCACCTTCTGAGTGGCTTCTGGCTTAGGGAGGGGCTAAACAATCACACTGAGAGCTGTTACCCTTTTTTGGTCAACGTTGTTCAGCAGATATTGTTTAGTAAGTCTCGAGTTAATCATCCGGAAGAGGTGTTAACCAGTATCTGGTTCTATCTGGACCTTCAAGGTCTATACAAGGCAGGAGTAACCTGAAGGAGAAGCAGGACGGTCAGGGAGTACTACTTTCAAGAAAGATATATTCCAGTGCAATCTATAAGGTAAGACAAACAGATTTTATTTATTTTTTTACTTTTTATTTTTTGCTTATCTACCTATATTAAACAGTGCCTGTTCATGGTACATTCAGAAACCAGAGAAAGGTGGCACATCTGCCGAAATTAGAGTTATAGATGGTATTCAGCTGCTTGTTGAACAAAAACTAAGAGATTGTCTCTGATTAAAGAGTTCGTAAATTTTGTTTTGGTTTTAAGTTTCACTTTTCTCATCAAAAGAAATTTTTTGGTATTGATTGGGCTTGTGAAATTCCTGTACTCATGACCCATGATTGCTGACATTACATTTAGCAGGCAAGGACAGGGTGAGACAGACTCTCTAATATTTGTATTTATATCTTTAGTGAAAGACAGTGCAGTAAACATTTCTGGTCCCTGATTCTCCTTGTTTCTGTAGTATATATTGATGTAGAGGGAGGTGGATCACTGTAAACTTGATGCTAGCCTAGTCTACAGACCAAGTTTCAGGAAAGCCAAGGAAAACCAGAGAGGAGGCCTATGTAAACAAGAACAAAATTTTATTTTGGCTTTTTTTAACGAGGAAGAGACATGATCTGTCTAGTCTTAATGTCTGTAGAATTTTGATAAAGAAGGCCAGTTGAATTTTATTACAGAGTTTTGACTGATTTTATTTGAGCTTTGACTGTGTTTCTTTCTTACGATAAGAAAGCAGAACTAATGTTCTACTTAAATGTTCTGTTAGGAATTATTTTATTATCAAGTGTTTGTGGAGTGTTATACTCCATGGTTGGTTACAGAGACTGAGATGGTGGTGAAATCTCTCTCCATGTATTTCCGGTTGTCTGGGAAGTCATGGTATAGATTGACTTGGTCTGGAACCCCAGATATATGAAAAAACGGTCTACCTAGAAAGTTTCTTGGAGTTCAAGAACAAGGATTACTTACTGAATGAAATTTATGTGGAGAGGCCAGCCTGGTCTACCTAGTATGTTTTGGCACCATGTAGAGAAATGCTGTCTTTCATAAATATACTCTGCACTTTACAAACTTAGTAACACTAGAAGACTGGAACTGAAAATGTGCAGATAAGATGGTGGTCGAGCTGTGTGTGTTGGTGTGGGAGGGAGACTGCTTCAGTGCTTGCTGCTTTCAAAAGTATGGCCCGTTTCAGATTTTTAAGGAAACTCCGGGCTTATGATGTGTCTTGATTTATTCGATTTTACTTACTGTCTATTGGGTTCACATTTTATTTTTATTTATTTTACGGATATTTGTGCTGAACTATTTTTGCCTGACTTAACTCAAAAGAATCAGAAGGAGAACATGTGGCTGTGGATGGTCTGAGGCTTCTGGATGCTTTTGGGTGCCTCTTCACCTTTCTGCAAATCTCATTTATCTCAATCTCTAAATATCATCTCTCAGATAACAACAGGCCTGCCAGCTGTAAGGAACCTTTAGTCTTTTATTCTCTCTTTGCCAAAATTTATGTAACTGTCTTTTTAAAGATAGGATAGTTCCTGTTGATAATAGGCAAGCACCGGGACGTGATCTGGCCAAGTGTTCTATACAATTTAAAGAATAATATAATACTCTCTTTCCATCAATACGATCGCATCTATTGCCTTCTTCATCATGTGTCCCTGTGAAGGGCAATGGTTCCGCAGTAGTCCTGTATGTATTCAAACTGTTTCTACCTAAAGTAGTGGCCCACCACTTCCTCTAATTAAATAATGTTTTCTCCCATGTAACTACTTGATAGGAATTCCTAAATCTTTGGAATTTTTTTACAGTCGACAGTACTTTCCCCTCTAATATCTAGCGCCTTACTTCTTTCACTATCTTGGACATCTGGATTTTCCAGAGTTCATTCTTCCTGTTAAAAGTTATTGATCACGGGGTTGGGAATTTAGCTCAGTGGTAGAGCGCTTGCCTAGCAAGCGCAAGGCCCTGAGTTCGGTCAACATCACCGAAAAAAAAGAAAAAAAAAAGTTATTGATCACAACTCTTAGAGTTTCCTTCTGTTACTACTTAATTTTCTCGAGTGCTTTCAAAAGAGGCATGGTCCATAAAGACTGAA